>NC_139593.1:10725413-10837913 GCF_946808225.1 Silurus aristotelis | reverse complement strand
TCATTTCTGTATTGCTAGTAGCCGAAATATGATTTACCGCCTACCTGCACAAAAAAAAAAAAATGTTCGGTGACCTCAAATTTTGGCATCGTAGCTATATTCTTAGGTATTTTCCTTTTTGTATATGAGAGTGAGTAAAACAAAAACCATATACGTGTGACATAAAATAGGATTGACTCAGATTGTTTTCTAGACGAGGACTTAAAATAATTTGTATATTGTGCAAAGTGATGAAACAGTCGTATTGGATGAAATGGAGATGGTGTAAAAAAAATAAATGACACACCTTTGCCACACAAATTGCAGTAAACAAAGCAGCAACAAAAAAATTATTATTATTTTATATATATATATATATATATATATATATATATATATATATATATATATATATATATATATATATATATATAGCGTGATCCATATATTGACTAGGGTCTATGTATGTAAAGTTAGATTTAATTTTTATTTTATAAAGTTAATAATTTTAATAATAAAGATTGGTCTCATTGCTGGTAATAAAGCACCACTGTCTACATGTATATGGCTCTCTGGTTTGTGACATTAGGTTTAAGCTCTAAAGGCTGTGTTCACATCAAAGGGATCACATTATAATCTCCCTTTGAGAGGAAGCCTCTCTTGTAAATAATATAGACTGTTCAAGCAAAGCTTTTTGTCTTGAGTTGTATTATTGTCTTGTTTTTTTTATGTGCCCATAAACATTTTATATTTAAACCCCTTTTTCTTTTTTCAAGTCAAATGCTCCAGTGCAATTTGTCACTAGTCTGAGATCTTTTTTTTCCTCTTTCTGTTTTAAAATATATTTTAAGTAGGAATGTGTGTAGAATCCGAGGAAGTTGGTTAAAGTAGCTTGAACATTAAAAAGATTTGCATGTTATTTTAAAGGCCATAAAGTATCGAGAGTGGGAAGCCTTTGAAGGTCAGCAGGGTGGGGGTGAGGCTCGGTTGCACAAGTTGGTTGTCTGTGAACTCATCATTTGCTTTGGAGGTTTTGGCCCTTCAAGTGTGTTTTTCGGTGAGTGAAGTGCAGCAGTGAAAGTCTCGACGTGATTGCCAATTACAGAGCTGCGTGTGCTCTGAGGAACATGTGGCTCTGATGTAAGCATGCTGCGTTAGTGCTGTCCTCAGTACAGCACGTGCTGTCTGTCAGGACTCCCCCCCTTTTCTTAGATGTTACTAAGGTAAACGGTGCTTGATACTTGGACTTGGCCTGGCTTTGACTTTGCCTTTGTGGTGTGTGTGTGTGTGTGTGTGTGTGTGTGTGTGTGTGTGTGTGTGTGTGTGTGTGTGTGTGTGTGTGTGTGTGTGTGTGTGTGTGTGTGATGACTGCTGGGACTGAAAGCACCTGAGGGCCCTGTGTTTACAGATTATAATGCAAATAAAAATTAATTTGTTGATTAAAAAAAAAATGTTAGCTTTATTTTGCTCTCTCTGTTTTCTTTCTTTTTTTTCTTTTTTCTTTTTGTATTGTTTGAAAAAAGGGAAAGTGGTACAGTTTGGGAAAAGATCAGAATAAATAGAAAGTTTGATACTTTTTTAATGATGATTTCGACATTGTTGTTCTTTAATAGCATTTGGTAACTTGTTAATACTACATAAAAAACTGATGTCACACACACACACACACACACACACACACACACACACACACCTGCATGTGCATGCACAAGTCACACTCTGAGACACTCGGTGCATTGTAACATGTTGTCCTCTTTGCTTATGACTTTGCTTATGACTTTACTGTAGCAACTTCCCTTTTTGTGGTAGGAAGTATTTTTTTTTTTTTTTTTTTTTTTTTTTTGTGTAAGCTTTGACATACAGAGTTACAAACCTAAACACACCCGGCTCTCAGTACCTGGGTTTAAATGCAGCATGAATTTTTACAAACCGTCCGATCTGATTTTATTATTTTATATTTATTGTTATTATTTATTAAAATGTTGATATTATTATTATTATTTTGCATGGGTGTGGATTACGTTAATATAGTGGTAAAATATTTGGCAACACATTTTCGCACCCTGATGTTTGTCTTAATGGTTGGGTTTCACAGCTGCTGGTTAATAAATGCATAAACACAGGATATAATCCACGTGATCCAACTTGTTTTAAAACATTTTTGAAGGCAGGATTGTATTAAAGGTGATTTTGAGGTTGGAGATTTGAAATCTATTAAAAGAGATTTTTTTAAAGTTTGCTTCGGTTCATCAGTTTGTACCAGATTTGTAAACTTTTTGGCTTATTGAGTCAAAAAAAAAAATTCATTTCGAAGTTAGTCTGTTTAAAGTTTCTCTAAAGAGCTATATTACTGTGTCACTAAGCACAAAGCAGAAAGGTGTTGATTAGTTAAAAAAAAAAAATAATAATCTACATTATGAGATACTTCATTTCTAAACAAAGAAAATGATTAAAGAACAGTAAAAATGTTTTCACACGTACCCACCACCAAACACATTCAGGCGCATAGAAACTATAAAACCTTGATTCATTGTAATCGTGCATACCACAATTGTTGAAAACTATTTACTTCACGTGTTAACGCCACATGTAGCTGTAAAAGTAGTGAAAACAGAAATTAGCCAGTCACTAAACAGTAGCAGCCTGACACACCAGTAATGCCAGTACATGCAATTCAGTAATGTGTTTTATTTTGTCTTTTCCACAGAACAATTAAAGTGAGCGGTTACACACAATTCTAGCCATCGACAATCCACAATTCAAGACATTGGCATCTCCAAATCTTGCCATGGTAAGTAGATAATTTAGATAAGTAGCTAATTTCTCTAAAACATATGTAGATGTGTGTGTTTATATATGTGTGTGTTCAAGATTCCTGAGCAGCCACAAAATATTCAATGGTTTTTGTCTATTGCCACATGTACAAAAATAGAGCATCCAAAAATATACCAAAAACAACATAACTATCAGCTATTGGTGAACAGTGAGTGAGATTGGATGTCTGATGCATGTTGGAACATCAAGACATTTCACTGAGTAGATTATGTAATTGTAATTGCTGCTTTCTCAAAGAGGCAGGGGGGTGGGTGGGGGGGTGGGGGTATGTGAAGTCCATGTAAATGCTGTAATTTATCTGTATCATGGAATAGTACCAAGGAAACCGACCACATTAGCCTTCTTTTTTTTATTTACGGTATTTTTTTTTTGTTCTACATAATTTTACAGTGTTTTCCCCTGTCAGATTTAACTACACAAAACACACACCGGTTTACACAATTGTCACTCACGACACCGAAACAGATGTAGTGTATCGTTCAGACAATGTGGAGTATGAACAGTAATGAAAAGAATATTGGTTCGGTATGATATTACGATTCTACAAGACATATTAAAATTATTTTGACATTTACAAGGTAATTAATTAGAAACTTTTTTTACACCATGACACCACAATTTGTAAAACCTGCCAGGCTTGTTTAGTTAGTCTGTTTGTTTAGTAAGGCTTTTTTTTTATTCGTAATTATTTTAAATACAGGTGTGCTCTTGTGTGTTAAGCTTGCTTTTGTTATTTCTGTGGTAGTGAACAGTTGGTAGGCAAAGGCAGGGAATGCCTTTAGGCAAAAAGTGTGTGTGTGTGTGTGTGTGTGTGTGTGTGTGTGTGTGTGTGTGTGTGTGTGTGTGTGTGTGTGTGGTGTTATCAGTTATTTACATGACATGTAAAAGCAGTACTGATAAATAGACACCATTTTAAAACTACCAGATATAATGCAATAACTTATTTTGTGTTATTATTATTATTTTTATTATAATATGATTCCAATTGAAAAATGCTTTTAGTGTCCTTTATTTGTTTTAAATACTCATTAATTAATACAAATAATATTTTTAATTATTATAATTTTTTTGTTTGTTTGTTTTTGGGACAGACTGTGTTGGTGCAGCAGGGCTTTAAATAAAGGTTATAACTCTTTACAGATACAGGACATGTCACTATGTTTGGATGTTCATGAACTCTAGAGAACGATCTGATCTTTTTAAATCCTGCTGTCAAACCTGTACTAGAGTTTATTAACACACCTGCATGTCCAGTTCATTTTACTTTCCATACAGCCTGTGTGTGTGTGTGTGTGTGTGTGTGTGTGTGTGTGTGTGTGTGTGTGTGTGTGTGTGTGTGTGTGTGTGTGTGTGTTTTAATGGATTAAGATCATGTCTAGTGGCAAAGGCTATTTTATATTACACAAGCCTGATTTATTTCTGAGTCATACACAAAAAAATCAAGCAGCAGTAGAAAAAAAATTAAAGTATGTTCACAGCTGAAGTTTATTTTGCAAAATGATGTTCTGACTATTTCTTCTTCTCTCTCTCTCTCTCTCTCTCTCTCTCTCTCTCTCTCTCTCTCTCTCTCTCTCTCTCTCACTCACTCATAGTGCAATGCATTGTTACAAAAAGTGTATTACAACACAACATGTAACGCATTTTTTCTCAGGTTACTTGATTGAATCGAATTTATTCCTTAATTGGACGTGAAAGACCACTTTCATATATAATTGTGCACGTCGTGTTTAACGTCAGGACGCGTTTTAATACCTAACCGAATCACCACCGTGACTATTCACTCATTCGTTGTATACAGAGGTCGCATCTCGGGCTTTTGGCGATGTTGGCGCGCGCGCCGTGCACCAGTCCTCCTATGCATTTACTCTCCGTTTTCTTTTACTGCGTCTTAAAATAAATCAACTCGACACCGGTACTTTTTACCCTCTTTTTTTGTCTAATAATTCTGGTTTTTGTGTTTGCAGGGTTTGGAAGCTTCGGTCTATCCGGTTGCGCGCGCGGGGACCAGAGGAGGAGAGCGAGAGAGAGCGCGTCTGTGTTTACGGTCGCGCGCGAGTGCGCATGCGCGTGGCGGGGGGGGGGGGGGGGGGGGTTTGCCCTGGCGGTGCCATAGCAGCACAGAATGGTTTGTGAGTTTTTTATTAAAGAGGGTGCAGGCCGTGCTGTGCTGCGGCAGCAACGCCGGGACGAGCGCGTTTCACCGGGGGAATGAAAAAGGAAAGGAAAGTATGCAAAACGGTAGCCTGGTGAACGTCTCTGTGTGTGTGTGTGTGTGTGTGTGTGCGTGTGCGCGAGCGCGCGCGTGCGTGCGTGGCTCCTGACCATCGCCGCGACTGGCTGCCTGGCTGTAGCAGCACGTAAATATTGGAGTTAAACCAATAGTGAATCCTCCAGTATTGACCGTGCTGCTGAAGTTAGGCGGGCCGTTTACCGTCCACTCCTCTCTGCGTCCGCTCGCGCCGCACAGGTCTCATCCACAGAGAGGGGAAAGAGGAGGTAGGTCACATCTCTTGACTTTATCATGCCAACAACCGTGAAATATGAAGTCTGAGCAGGCCTCTTTCAGCACCCTGATTACTGCCAGTGTTTTTTAAGAATGTAGCAGTTAACGTGAGATTTTGTTTGCACAAGTAGCCTGAATTGATTAGAAGTATATTGCATATGTATAAATACACGTATAAAGGCCATAACCTTTCATTCAAAAAAATGATTACTCTGCATTCATAATTCAATGACAGATTGCTATGTAATTGTTGTACAGATGATTTATTGTGAATTAAAAATAAAGTCACATCCAAATAAAGATGAACTTGTTTATAATTGGTTGTCTTGCTCTGCACATCAAATATGATCACTATAGTATAGAAAGCTATGATGTTACACGAATATGCTGTAATTTATTTTAACAAAGAATACATCATGACTAACTTCTTGTCATGCAAACAACATGGAATAGAAAAACTGAAACATTATTAGACAGTCTAAGGAATTAGCATTGAAAAAAGTCATATAAATTACTGGTGGTTTTTCAAAACATTACATTATTGTCCCAATTAATAAAATTATATTTAATATTTGTTATTTTTTTAGCAAATGCATCATGCCCTAAATAACACAGCATCGCCATCTTCTGGGAAACCTCAAATTACCTCCGGTTCTCACGTTGGCTGGTGATTTTTTTTTCTATCAGGGATTTTTGATGTTTTTATGATTTTATCATTTTTGAGATTTGACCTTTTTTGTACTTTTCTCTGTTTGTTTTGATACAGGTGCTTCATCCACTTTATAGGGGTCGGTGATAAAAATATTTCGAGTCCCCCTTCTCTCAAATGTGTAACACTCAATTTTCTCCTCTGGAGAAACGGTGCGGGTGCTGATTAGGCGAAATCCCTCGCTTAGAATCGTGTCCACCATCAGCCCAAGAACGTTTGCGGCATTGAGGAGTTTTCGTTCGTCTGGCTTAATGGTGACATATCTGTAAAAGAAAGATGGGAAAACAGATGTGCTTGCACAAGTTACCTGTAACCAGCTTATATATATATATATATATATATATATATATATATATATATATATATACATATATATATATATATATATATATATATATACAGTGAGGAAAATAAGTATTTGAACACCCTACTATTTTGCAAGTTCTCCCACTTAGAAATCATGGAGGAGTCTGAAATTGTCATCGTAGGTGCATGTCCACTGTGAGAGACATAATCTAAAAAAAAAATCCAAAAATCACAATATATGATTTTTAAACTATTTATTTGTATGATGCAGCTGCAAATAAGTATTTGAACACCTGAGAAAGTCAGTGTTAATATTTGGTACAGGAGCCTTTGTTTGCAATTACAGAGGTCAAACGTTTCCTGTAGTTTTTTACCAGGTTTACAAACACTGCAGGAGGGATTTTGGCCCACTCCTCCAAACAGATCTTCTCTAGATCAGTCAGGTTTCTGGCCTGACACTGGGAAACACGGACTTTAAGCTCCCTCCAAAGATTCTCTATTGGGTTTAGGTCTGGAGACTGGCTAGGCCACGCCAGAACCTTGATATGCTTCTTACAGAGCCACTCCTTGGTTATCCTGGCTGTGTGCTTCAGGTCATTGTCATGTTGGAAGACCCAGCCTCGACCCATCTTCAATGCTCTAACTGAGGAAAGGAGGTTGTTCCCCAAAATCTCGCAATACATGGCCCCTGTCATTCTTTCCTTAATACAGTGCAGTCGCCCTGTCCCATGTGCAGAAATACACCCCCAAAGCATGATGCTACCACCCCCATGCTTCACAGTAGGGATGGTGTTCTTGGGATGGTACTCATCATTTTTCTTCCTTCAAACATGTTTAGTGGAATTATGACCCAAAAGTTATATTTTGGTCTCATCTGACCACATGACTTTCTCCCATGACTCCTCTGGATCATCCAAATGGTCATTGGCAAACTTAAGACGTGCCTGGACATGTGCTGGTTTAAGCAGGGGAACCTTCCGTACCATGCATGATTTCAAACCATGACGTTTTAGTGTATTACCAACAGTAACCTTGGAAACGGTGGTCCCAGCTCTTTTCAGGCCGTTGATCAGCTCCTCCTGTGTAGTTCTGGGCTGATTTCTCATCTTCCTTAGGATCATTGAGACCCCACGAGGTGAGATCTTGCATGGAGCCCCAGTCCGAGGGAGATTGACAGTCATGTTTAGCTTCTTCCATTTTTTAATGATTGCTTCAACAGTGGACCTTTTTTCACCAAGCTGCTTGGCAATTTCCCCGTAGCCCTTTCCAGCCTTGTGGAGGTGTACAATTTTGTCCCTAGTGTCTTTGGACAGCTCTTTGGTCTTGTCCATGTTAGTAGTTGGATTCTTACTGATTGTATGGGGTGGACAGGTGTCTTTATGCAGCTAACGACCTCAAACAGTTGAATCTAATTTAGGATAACAAATGTAGTGGAGGTGGACATTTTAAAGGCAGACTAACAGGTCTTTGAGGGTCAGAATTCTAGCTGATAGACAGGTGTTCAAATACTTATTTGCAGCTGTATCATACAAATAAATAGTTTAAAAATCATATATTGTGATTTCTGGATTTTTTTTTTTAGATTATGTCTCTCACAGTGGACATGCACCTACGATGACAATTTCAGACCCCTCCATGATTTCTAAGTGGGAGAACTTGCAAAATAGCAGGGTGTTCAAATACTTATTTTCCTCACTGTATATATATATATATATAGAATAGGTTAAGTACCAATTCTTACATATATTAATTTAGATATAATATGAAATCATGTAATGCAACATTATACAATATCGTCCGCAATGCAAGTTTACATTTTCTCACCTCACCTTGCAGACAACTGTTTTCCATCTGAGCAGTCAGCAGCACCACACTGAAAAACCAGGTAATGGTGGGAGGGTCGATCCACTGGAAGACACTCCATCACATTCTTAGTGAGATCTGTGGGTTGCTCGATGAACACTGATATTCTTGAGGCTAGCACATCAAGTGTTGTGCTCTTGGAACTAAACACCCTAAAGAAACTTTGAGGATCTTGAATGACAAAGCGAAGCTCAAGGATTTCGTTCTTCGCATGGCAGTTGTTGCTGCGCAGAAAATCGGCCAGAGCGCTGATGTTGTAGAATTCAGCCTCACGCAGCAGTTCCTCGGTCTCAAATTCACCTGATAAAGTGATTCGTCCGGTTCTCACATACTCCAGTATAAACCGAAACAATCCCCAGTCTCTGTCAATAAACACTTGGCTGTTTACAACTTTAAATTCAGGATCGACGTCATCTATCATACGAGCAAATCTTGACTTTGGGTGTCTTCTGATGGTCGATACCTTGGTGGTGAAAATTTGTCCTCCAACGTTAAAAGTGATCAAATCCTGGCCTTTCATTTTTGTATGCAGTATTTGTCGAGTATCACGGACCTGTTATCAGCTGACGCACTCGAAAGGTGTTTAACAATTACCAAGCAACACTACAGACATGCTAAACAAAACCAAATCACCAGCAGTGACATGCAAGGAACAGATGAAGGATCAAATTACTGAGATCATTAATTGTACTGATCCTTAATACACTGTCAAAAAAAGCTTCTATTCTTGTTGTTTTTTTGTTTTTTGTTTTTCTTTATCTTTGGTAGTTTTAGTGCTTTAGTGCGGTACTTTTACCTATAGGGTGCTGATCAACACTAATTAAATCCCAAAGACATGAACTGGTGCAGAGGTGCAGTCCAGTATTCTGTGTATTCAGTATTCTGTGAAACTCTACAAATAAAACTACTGGATAAGGAAATAGAATAAGGTAGTCACTGTAAAACTGTCAGATTGGATTCAGGTCTGTTTAAGGGAGAAGATAATACTCATAAGGTTTGAGTAAACAGCAAATTCAAACACTAAGTCCAAGTATTCATTATGTATTTCACAGTTATTTACACAACTTGTATCATGCTCGTGTCCAAGACACTCTGGGAATCATCTTGTACTTTTTCTTATTTCTGATTTGGTACCATCCAGCTGCAAACTTCAGCTTTATTCTACAAGCGACAACTATCGTCCAGGCAAAAGGTATGGGAGATACCCTTCATCTGGAAGCATAAAACCGAAGGGGAGCCGCTATAGCTGTTTTCTTAGAAAGTCACTCTTAGATTATGGCATGGTCTAAATTCCTTGTGCAATTGAATGTGCCATAATGTCTGTTTAAATACATATGAATAATGGTTGCAGTGAGGAAAACGAGATGTCCTCTTTTCAGAGATGATGACTCAGCTCTCACTGAGAGAGAGAGAGAGAGAGAGAGAGAGAGAGAGAGAGAGAGAGAAGCGCGCGCGCGCAAGGGTTAATTCCGTTTCTTTTTGCGCGCGCCTTTTCGATTCGGTTCGTTCTCTCTTTTTTTATGCATGTGCATAAAACCGTGCATGCTTTACACCGCGTTTACACGCAGATGTGATGCTACCCGGAGTTCATCAAATCTACATATTCTACATGCAGAAATCAAATGAAAATAAGACTGTCGTGTCCACACCTGCAACTTTTCAGCCTGAACCTTTTTAGATATTTGTGAGCAGTGTGCACGTTTAAGGAGCTTCACTGAAAAGGTCTAGGATCGCATTTTTTTAAAACTATGAGAATACGAAAATATACTGAATAGTTAATGTAAAAGACTCCATACGTCAAAAAAACCCATCGTGTTTTTTTTAGTCAAGTCTTTACGAAATTCAGGAAGTAAAGCTGATTTTAAAGAAAGTGCATATATTTTACACAGATGTCTTGGAAGAGCAAGAGATCGAGATTCAGGCTTGGGTATAACCTGGTGTTGTTGTTTTTTTTTATGCTGACATGGCACCAAGAGCCCTAAAGCAGGCTGATGAGAGATGTAACTAATAATCTTTAGATGACGTCAGGTCCAGTGCAACTCAAAAGACAAAGGTTCCTACAAAACCTCGTGTTTCTCGACTTTCTCGAAATAACTCTGACAACGTAACTTGACAACATCTTTCAGCTGCCACATCATCATCATCATTATCATCTAACAAGAGGTACAGATAGATAGATAGATAGATAGATAGATAGATAGATAGATAGATAGATAGATAGATAGATAGATAGATAGATAGATAGATAGATAGATAGATAGATAGATGCATGCAACCTGGAAAAGATATAACGTTCACATCAAACACATCATCACACAGCACCGACCTACTGTACCTTGTCCTGGTCCATTTACCTTGCCATCTGCTTACTGGTAGCCAGAAAGGCTATTTGTATTTAACCGTAGCTGAAACTGGAAATCCCGAAAGAAAATGGAAAAAAACATACGTAAACGCACACACACGCACACACACACCTCTGGTCGCAGTTTGAGGCTCGGTGTCCGCGCGGGGTGAAGCGCAGCGCGCTTCTATTGGACAGAAACGGCGCGCGCCAGTTACCAGGGCGCTTCTCGAGCGTCATCATGGCGACTGTTGCCGTGCAGATTTCACCCAAAAATATTATTCCTGGAGTGAAAGTTGGGCAGAAATAGTGTTTCAAATGTCGCTTTTCAATACTGCATGCGCGCAAAACACGCCACAGTGCAGTGACTGGTCTCTACATAGTTTGATTTAATAGAGACACAGCCATCTAAAGGTGAGTTGTTGGACTTTTTTTCCCCCTTAGTAGTTCCCCAAGAGGTGTTGTTGCCATGCAAAACTTATCAAGTAAAGCATTACGCGCGCACACACACACACACACACACACACACACACACACACACACACACACACACACACACACACACACACACACACACACACACACACACACACACACACACACACTCTTCCATGTGACTGACTCTTTAAAATCTTTCCTCGGTTTTGTCACCATCTCTGAAGCATACACAAATCATATAAAAGCAGGTGAATAATCCAGTCCTTTGCATTAATGCAGATGTCATTCTTAATCATTCACCTTATTGTGTGAATAAAATAATTAATACTTATAATTACTTTGGGTTGTGTGTAAAAAGCTTTGCATTTAGACATAACTCACATTTCTACATTGAGTAACGGTTTGATTATTTTTTGCACATCAATTTGTGTAGTATTGCTTACAACCTGGTCAATGCTTGTATTTATTGTTATTATAATTATAACTATTATAATTGTTGTTGTGGTTATTTTGTTTTTACACAACAAAAGTATTTATAATTATAATAATTTTTTATTCACACAGTAAGGAGAATGAGTAAAAGAAAACCTGCATAAGAATAAAATATAATAAAACAAAATTATTATTATTACTTTTATTATTATTATTATTATCTCAATAACTAATTTTGGATACTAGAGGTCGCTGCTTATCGTCTGTCCGTGTTGCATTGCGTGTGACGTCATTTCCGGGTATTTATAAGTACGGATGTGAATCCGGGTGCAACATGACATCAGTCTGAACAGTAAACAAATTACATTCTTTTTTTTTATGTGTATAGATTACGGACAGTTTAGTACGAAATACTTTTAGTACGACCTTTCAGACGTTTATTCGTGAGAGGTAGTTTTGTTTTATTTGGAATAATAATCATGGCGGGTTTGTTTTCGTGCTGTTTCGACTGCTGCGAGCGTGGAAGCTCCGGCCACGTCGCGCTGAAAGAGATGCCCACGGTGCAGCTGGACACTAATCACATGGGTACGAAATGGGATGAGTTGACTTTGATGAAAGCTTTTACGCCCAGATGACATTATAGAGGAGTAATAAAGAAAATAGAGGCATTAATTGTTTAGGCTGAGTTGGTGTGTGGCTTGTAAGTGCACTCTGTAAACTGATCTGTATTTATGAAGAGTTACTCTCAGGTTACTTGGCGTGTATTGTGGTGCTTATTGACTTCCAAGCTTCAGTGAATATGTCTGACATATATTTATATGTATTTCAGGTACTGATGTCGTTATAGTAAAAAGTGGAAGAAGAATATGTGGCACAGGGGCCTGCCTTGCCACCGCTCCTCTTCATCAAAACAAGAGCTACTTTGAGTTCAAGATTCAGTCTACAGGTGAGTTTAGGTGCACACGTGTTTCACTAATCTAGAATGCACTGTAATGGAGGGGTATGGTACCTCCCAATGAGCTTACTGATAGTATGCACTAAAAGCAAGTCAAGAAGAGGTCAGATATCTAATGGACTTTGTCTGACTTTATTCTTCTTGTCTTGTCTACTGTTGTGTCAGAAATACAAGGGCACATCATGAAAAGCGTCACTGGTGCCATGCGGTTGAATTAAAACTGTGAAGTAACTTGTATGACTGAATGGCAGCTACATTTTTATAATAAATAAATAATTGCAGATGCTGCAGATTTCTGGTGCATGTTTCATAATTTCCCAGAAGATTTTGTGATTAAAAATGTTATGATTCGTGCTTTAGTCATAGCCGAACCTGCAGAGATTTGAGTCAGACCTAAACTTAACTGACAGAAGACTAAATAACAAAGACAGCTGTCATTTGATCATCTGTCAAAGTATTAAATGGCTCCTAAGTCCACTGAGAGGATCAGCTTCAGTCAGTGTTTCCAAACACCATTCCAACAAGTTTTCAGTCTGAATAAAATTTACACACATCGCTGTGCAATGACACACACACGAAAGCTAAAATTAGATCAGTGTTTACTATCTGTCTCTTTGTACTGTTGTTTTGTTCATATTTGTCTTATTTTTCTTAATTTTTTTTTTAATTATACATTACAGATTTGTTGCCATTTTTAAAGACTGAGTTGTTTAGTAGTTGTGTCTATTTATTTATTTTGTATTCAGAGAATTTAATAGTCTTTTTGGGTACCTTTTAAAGGGTACCAGTAATTATGGGGTTGATTTTAAATTAACCAATAATTTGAATACTTGTTTTTTTATATAAAAAAAATATATCGCTGCATTTTTAATTGTATTATTATAACTTTTCATATAGGTTTTTACCCAGACTTGTGATCCCTATTATAATTGTTAAAAATAATATCATTTATATACATTAAAAAATAATAGATGTATGACATTAGCCATTAAATATCATGACACAACCACAGATAAAGAAAATTCAGTAGCAACAATTATTAATCTAATTGACACATCTTCAAGTTGTGTGGTAACTACTTCACTTATGGTTGTTTTAGGTGTTTGGGGTATAGGCGTGGCTACAAAGAAAGCTAATCTTAACCAGGTCCCAATGGGCAGAGACGCACACAGCCTGGTGCTTCGACAAGATGGTACTGTGTACCATAATAATGAGGAGAAGAACCGTTTACCGGCTAACAGCCTGCCACAGGAAGGAGATGTAGTGGTGAGTTTCTGAAGCAACAAGCAAAGATGATATTCATAATGAGTAATATACATTTTCTTTTTTTTACATTATTTTATTACATTCCATAGACAACACCTAATTGAATAAAGAGCGTATGTCTTAGTGAGGAATAAAACACCACAGGGAGTGTGGGTATGGGGGAATAATCAGTATCTGTTCAGTGTAATAAAATCCAGTATGTGGTCTCTTAACACTCTGGAGTTAATCTTGCTTGGAAACACATCTTTTCAGGCAGGTGCATTATTGACATTGCATTTGGACGTGTTTTTGGTTGTATAGTGTTTCATTATTTTAAACTGTTATTTTTAATTGTTTGAAAGGTGTCCTTGAGTGTGATGTAAGGCACCTATAAATAAATAATAATTATTATTACTATTATTATTATTTGTTTTCCACTAACAGTTATTTTTATTATACCTCAGCTATTTGCCAACAATTCAGAATAATTATATATTTGTTCAAGCACTTTTTTTTTTTTCCCCCCTTTTATCTAATTATTTTGTCTCTGTTCATGTGCAGGGCGTTTCGTACGACCACGTAGAGATGAATTTATACCTGAACGGGAAGAACATGAACTGTCCAGCATCAGGCATTCGAGGAACAGTGTTCCCAGTAGTATATGGTGAGGCGGCATGTTGTTGAAGCTTTTTCTGAGATATACGTTTCTTCTGCAAAAATCATGTTATGAATCTCTGTTCACACGTATATAAAGAGCTTAAACGAGTGATTCCCCCCCACTGGTCTGGAAGTACGGTTGTCATTTTATTTCATTGCATTTTATTTTATATTATATTAGGTGTTAAGTAAGATTAATACCTCTTTTGTGACTCGCACTAGTGTCTTAGATTTTACAAAATTTTCTACATCTTACATGTATTCTTTACATTAATGATTATCTTAAATGGGCAAATAGTGTGCTGCTATTATGGAATTGCTTTGTAGCTGCAAAAAGGTCTACTGTGGCTAAACCAAAATAGGTAGCTAAATAGTGCCAGCTAGCTGAATAGCATTGTACTAGGAGTTTAAAAAATAATAGCTAGCCATCGCATTAGTGAACTTTAATCACTGTAACCTGTAAAGTGAACTATTCAGTGAAATGCAGTTTTTAGTACACTGATGAGAAGCATATAATGATTATCTGCCTAATCTAGTTATAGAACAGGAACATGAATAGGGTCTGTAAAGGGTTTCTTTGTAAACAAAAAAACAAAAAAAGAACAATATATTAAAATTGAGTACAACTGTGCATTTCCTGCATTTTGCTACATTGTTGTATGAATCTTTACTATCCTGTCTGTAGTAGAGCATCTGGATTTGAAAGTTAAACAGATGTAATATAATGACGTTTATTATATTATTATTACTATTGATCTGGGACTATTTACATTGTATGAATAATGTAAAGGAAGACATGAGGTTGTTTTAGATATTTTGTCCGTCTGTCCTTGTAGCTTGTGGTGTTTGTAGGTAACTAGACAGGACTTTGACAGGATGCTGTACATCAAATGAACTTACTTTTACATTACTACTAATAATAATGTACAATAATTTCATAGCAGTTTGCTAACAATTGCAATTCTCGATGCTTTTAACAAAACGATACTTTTTCAATTTATTTCTAGTTGCATTTTATACAAATAAGTCTAGTTCTTATTTTTATGTACATTATAGCAATTCTAATTGGTTTTTCACTTGCCAGCTTATAATTTTTTATCTCCCTTGAAATTATTTAGACAGAAATGCATAGCCGGCTGTATGATTGTGATACCAGGAAGTGCGAGGCACTCTGTTCTGAAGACTATTCTACAGAAAACCTATAGATAAATAGACTTCTGTTATGTGCACCCGACATAAAAAAGAACTTGTGATTGCGCTCCTAATAAAGAAACAATAACGTATTAGAACGAGCACATGAAGTATAATTTGTCTGCTGTTACAGAAAATAATTTTGCATGATCAGAATTCAGCAACGATGAGGTACCAGGCAGCATGAGAAGCACTGTATTGTTATTTCAGTACTGTGAATGACACGTTCTAAATAATTTCTTTGTGTTTTTTCGCATCATGCAGTGGATGACAGTGCAATTTTGGATTGCCAGTTCAGTGACTTCTACCATTCCCCTCCTCAAGGCTACCAAAAGATTCTCTTTGAGCAGCAGATCTTCTGATCCTCAGGCGACTCTGAGCACACAAGCCTTCCAGAAAAAAATGTGTTGTGTCTTTTCTCACCACTACATCTCTGGAGGAACAGTATGCTCGTGGTTATGTGGCTGGCGCTTTACTTTGCCAGTTCAAAAGTGCAACTGACCAGTGTTATATCTTCAGTAATTTCTTTGATGATTTGGAATTGTTCCATGTTGGCAGTCAGAACACTTCAGCTTTGCCCAGATTTTTGCATTTGGAGGTCTCTAATTAGTGTACCTGCACAGAATCCTCCAAATTCTTCACACTTTGTTTTGGATTATAAAGTAAATGCTGTTTAAAAAAATTATTTAAAAAGTGCTAATCTGATCTTAATATAAATTCTTCCATTAAACAAGGTTGTGAATCAGAATCAACTGACAAGACACATTACAACTTACCTGAAGTAAAATGTGAATGTTAGGAAAATTTCCAAATTTGGAATCGTATTTCGTGCCTATTTATAAACTATTGAAAATCAATGTACTGCATTAGTACAAAACAAGCCATGTATTAATATAAGATTTTTTTTTTCAACAGTACATATGTGCAAAACATACGGTTTCACCAAATATCGTAAATCAGTTAATTCACTACATGCTGTCTAACATTTGTAACTTTTATGTCTCCATAAACGTGCTTGTTCAATACAAATGACCATGTAATAAACAAATTCACACTGTAAAGGGTGCAGGAAAAAAGTGTGCTTATCTATTATACGGTTTGCTCTATTTTTGTTTTAAGTTATTATAAAGATCCCATTTAAAGGTATTGTGTGCACTGATATATCAGGTGTTGTGTGTGTGATGAATGTTAGGACAGTAATAAAAATATTATTTGCTAATTGCTGCAATTTTTTATTATTTCCACATTATGTAGTAAATTGTTTTTAGATTGTAAACAAAACAAAACAACAAAAAAAAATCTAATCCTGTTATTTTAAACCAGTCTACTGCAAAAATAAATAAATACAAATTTTGAAATTGCGTTTTGACGCATCCTCGTACACATTTCGGCGCAGGACAAGCGAGTCATCTGGCGGAACATGCGCAACATCTACGCAGGACTGACGTAAACGATGGGCTGGAGCGCTTCAAGCGCCGTTTGCTAAAACTTCTGCAGTTTCCGCCATGCAATAACTGCATACCAGCCACTCGTTTTAGGACAGCCGGGTGTGTATTACTTTAACAAAAAAAAAAAAGTTTAATAATTCCGACAAACACACAGCGTGACTTTGCTCCTCCCCTCTCTCAGCTCTCCTGCCCGTTCTGTCGAATTCGTCATTCGTTTCCCAATACATTCCGTATAATCCCGCCTCCTGCGCCGTGATTCGTTGAATTATTCCACTTCCAGCGCTGTAATTAACTACTGTCTCACGTCCTAGCGGACAACCGTAAGCGATCCAATCGGATTCCATCTGCCTGCAAGCGAGCCAATTAACCACCGAGGAGGCGGGAGTAGGCGGAATAGCGGTGGGAGAAAAAAACAGAATGCTGTCACGTCTGTTGGTCCGCGGTTCGCTTCTCGAGTCGGACTTACACACGGAGAGGACACACGCGCAGCCATGGCAGAAAACGCCGGCTTGGAGAACCACCGCATTAAGAGCTTTAAAAACAAGGGCCGGGATGTCGAGGTGAGACAGAGGGGCCTTGTTGATCCCGTGGGTTGTAGTAGTAGTAGTTCGGGGTGGAGGGTTATTTTTTTTTTCCAGCGGTGCGAATCCGGAACCTGCCTCAGTGCAGCGTGCGGAGCGGCGGGTGCGGCCTACCGCCAAAGGCCTCACTTCCACAGCTGATGCGTCCCTACACACACACACACACACACACACACACACGCACCACTCGGTGCATTGAACATTATACATTTTATATTTGTTTTATTTTGGGTTATATTTATTATACATACTTACCTATTAACCAAATAAAATGTGCGTGTTTATCTCGCAGTGACCGTTGAGCTCGAGTTTATTTAGCTCAACGCGGCTAA
Organism: Silurus aristotelis; assembly: GCF_946808225.1. Taxonomy (NCBI): domain Eukaryota; kingdom Metazoa; phylum Chordata; class Actinopteri; order Siluriformes; family Siluridae; genus Silurus; species Silurus aristotelis. Next base: position 10,820,098 of record NC_139593.1, on the reverse strand, counting down.
CGCGAACTAGCTAGCGCTTTTAGTGTAGCCGGTTATCTGGTTAGCGAGCTAGCTGTGTGAGAGAGAGATCGGTATACCGATTTAACATCGCATAGTAGAGGTTTGTATCATAACACTGAAACACGATATGAACCTGAATTGTGTTTATTGGCGGTTATAAAATAATAGTGTGAGTCAGTATTGAGGTACTAACTACCTCAGCTCGGGGTAGTTTAGTAGGTCAGCTGTAATGATACCCCATAAAAATCATGAGAAGGTTGAGAGTCTCGACCCTGCCAGAGAGTCGCCCCACGTCCCCCACCACCACCAATCCGGGTCAGATCTACTCTGCGATCGGATTGTCTTCTCTTCCCCAAGTCGCTCCGGATGAAACCCTCTGCCAAATGAAAAAATATATAATTCGTGTTACTGATGAGGCGCATATCAGAACTGCGTGCTTTCAGATCACTTGTATTCTCTCTGCCCATGTGTGTGCTTGGTGGTCCATGCGATTGGCTCGATTGTATCACGTGACGCAGGGGGTTCGACGTTTCTACACTTCCACACTTTCCCCCAGCATTTGTTTCCCATTTGCTGCTGGACATGCAAGAAATGGAAGAAAGGTGTTGTGGTGGTTTTATCCATGACATGTTGTGCATGCACCATTTGTAGACATGAAAAGAAATGAGAGAGAGGAAAAAAGAGAGTTGTATATCGGAGCTGGAATGTACTGCGTGCTCTGAAGATGATTTTTATTCTTTCAGACCATGAACATGGTGGTCTGGCTTAAATGAATCGTGACCCAGGGGGTTCGACATTTCCTTCACATCCCTACCTATGCATTTGGTACTGCTTAACATGCAAAAATAGAAGAAAGATGATGGTGGTGGGGGTTTTATGCATAACACACCATTTAGAAAGATGAGAGAAGTTATGATTCGCATATCGGAACTGGGATAAATGTGAATGGTGGTCCGAACGATCTCTTGAATGAATCACGTGATGCAGGGGGTTTCGCTGGTTCTTCATTTCCCCACTTCTGAATCAGAATTCTTTTATTGCTCCAATAGGGAAATTGTTTGTTACAAATGTACCTCCCATTTACGTTTATGGCATTTGGCTGACGCTCTTATCCAGAGCGACTTACAACTGAGGGCTAAAGGCTTTGCTCAAGGATTCACCAGTGACTGTTTGGTGGAGCTTAGATTTGAACTTGTGACCTTTTGATCCAAAGTCCGAATGCTCTCAGATCACCTTTATTTTTCTATGCAAATGTGCATTGTGGTTCGATTGTTCAACTTGAATGAATCACGTGACGCAGGGGGTTCAAAGTTTCCTCACTTTTACACTTAGGCATTTGCTTCCCATTTACTGCTTGACACGCCGTCATTGGTAGAAAGATGATGATGGTGGTTTTATGCACAACACGCCATTTAAAGAGAGAGAGCTCTCACAAGCAATCTTACTACAGTGAATATATATTATAGGTGTACAAGTTCGTCGAAGTTTGCCTTTAAGGGACTAAAGATTAGATGCGGTTCCAGCAGCACATGCATGGACAGTCTTATATTAAACGCACAGTACTTGCAGTAGTCCATGGCTTTACGAGCATCTCATATTTAACCTATAGCAAATTTACGTGTGAAATCGCGCATGGACTACGCTTGCAACAAGTGGATTGTTTTGTGAAAACAGCAGTGTTTTCCTTTAATGCTTGTGTAAAACACACGTGAGTCAACACAAGCTGGTGCTGTAAAAGACGAGAGGTTTGTCACTTTGATGAGCACAAGCTAGTATGCGCATGGGTCAAGTAAGAAAAATCCACCACTCATTCGTTTCAGCTGTTCCAGTATTATTATTATTATTTTTTTGAGTGGCAGAGTATAAAAGCGTCTCTGTGAACGCTGGTCTATTTTCTGGTTAGTTTGATATATTTACTGTGTCTGCACATACTGATGTCATCTGATCTATATGTAAAGAAGTCTTTCCTCGTTTTCTTTTCTACCAGTTTAAGGTCTTTACGCTGGTGTGAGCATGGACTCCACAAGCACTGACAAAGTAGATTAAGGTCTACCGATACATTTTTCACATTGATGCTGATTCATTGACTGGAGAATCTGGTCTAAATTGACACCATTTCATGAATTAGATTGATTTACACTCATCCTGACTTGTTCTAAAAACGTTTTTGATTTGTTCGTTAATCCAGCACTCCAATATTTACTTAACTTCATTATCACAAAGATTGCCCCATATTTATAGCTGTACTGTTGCTAGAAAGATGGAAATAATCGCAAGGCACCCTCTTGGACTAAAGCCTGAACTAATGTAGGGCCTGTAAGGTGGCGATTAAAAAGCTCTTATAGAGAAGCTGTCTTGGATATTTTGCCTCGTTATTACCACATCAGGCATGTGTTCACAAACTATCAGCGATCTCAAACACTCACGTTCATTCTCACTGTGTGTCATTATGTACAGCTCAGCAGTGCCAAGCTGTCATGTCACTAGGGGAAGCTTCAGGCCTCTGGCTTATGTAGTGTTTCCCAACTGCTTTGCTCTGCTTTTCAGCTCACTTTAAAGTCTGACTCGTCTCTCTCGTCTCACTCACACACACACACACACACACACACAATGTTGCCTGTATACAGTATATGCACATTAGTATGATAGACTGTAGGGACTCAGCAATGCTTCATGCATGTGGTAAATGTGTTAACCTATGTCTTGTTGTTATAAACATAGTCAGTATTTACTTAATGTGCATAAAAGAGCAAGTCAGTGGTTTGGTGCTTTAGGTGGTACTCCTGGGATAACATTTTTTGTTTTGGATTGTTTTAGATGAAATATTTGCTAGTTATGATCAGGAAGACTGTATGGCATTCTTAGCAAACATCTTTAGCTTTTTATTTATTTATAAAAGCGCTGAGATTCCTAACCATCTGCTATTTTTTTGTGTGTGTGTTTAACCATTAGCATGTCTGTTTTAATTTTTGTGGTTATAGTTGCACTAGTGCATTATAGCACTGTATTGAAAGTATTCTCTAAGAAGTGGTTTTTATAAGGTCAAATTTGTCTGGTAGTCATGTCCATGGCATTTAGTTTGCTCAGGTTGGTGCTTGGGCCCCAGGAATGTAACATGAACTAAGATGCCCAGTCATAAGACCAAACCTGATCTCTCACTTCGTCCCCCATGCGTGGAATCTCCACATGTTCATACCAGAGCTGCCTCCCCCTCTTTCTTACCCGTCCTTACTCACACCAGTTTAATTCTGAACAACCTTATAATGTTCATAAGCCTGTAAACTAGGTTGTCATAAACCAGCTGTTTTTTTTTGTTTGTTTTGTTTTTTTTATATGAAATTAAGTGCTCAGCTTCCATTTGCACTACCAAGCGACAAAAGTGACTGGGGATTATTCATTTCCTGTGGCAAAGAGCTGCCGTTTCAGCCACACGGCAACCGGCTACATTTGAATTAATATGCAAACTAGTCTAGTAAGTCAGACAGCAAACAGCCTTCTCAAGAGAGTTTAGTAACAAAACATGCATTCACAAAAACAGACCATTTGACTTGACACCAAAAACTGACTCCCCAGAGCCGTGTCAGCAAACATGTACCGGTATCTTGTTTTATATTTTAATCCACTTTGCCAAGGACTGAATACTGATACTTTGTATGTCACTTCAGAGAGATTTACATTTGGCAGATGCCCTATTCAGTAATTTAGTTATCTTACTAAATACAACACTGCATTTAAGGGTTAAGGGCCTTGCTCAAGGGTCCAACAGTAGCGGCTTGGTGGTTCTGGGATTTGAACTCATCACCCTTTAATATGTTGATTGGTGGAGGGTTGTACAACGTCCAGATCAACATGTTTAAAACACATCTAATCTAATTGGTCATTTGCCAGTCAGAATTACATATTTCTTCAACCGAGGCACATCCGACTGTTGCTGTGGCAAAATCGACCCTGCTTGTTTGGCAGCTTGGCGGCTAACTCGGATGATTAATGTAAATTTTCGAACAGCGAACTGTATAGTAAACATTTTCGAATTCAAAAGTGAATGCATGTTTAACTTTGAGCTGATACGTGTATATCCTGTATAATTCATTTAAAGATACAAAGGTATCCTTTGTATATTTTCGAATGCGACATTAACAAGAAAGGAACTCTGATTCGAGAAGTTGCAGTAGCGTTTCATGTCACAAAGATGATTTACAAGTTGCGAAAGAAGATTCACTATGTGAGACAAAAATAGTTAAATAACAACCTATAGAAAATAGTTATAAGCTCTTGTTTGCGCTGTGGATGGTGCTGTTACTTTTGTTGCAATATTTATTTCTTTTTCCGGAAGTTTATTCAAATAAACAAAAAAAACGTGTCATTTTGAAAACTGCATTAAAAAATCAAGGCATTTAAAAAGATTTTTAATTTTCTGTTTGTCCTGCTTTAATAAATCATTGTCAAAAGCCAGCACACAGAAGTACAATGAAACACAATCATTAAAATGAAGCTTGAGGCCAGAAAAGTGTACAAAAAGATCAGACAGTGCTGATGGGTCGAGAGTCTACGGTATTTCTGTTGCACAGGATGCCCAACATCCCCGAAACACTGCGTCTGTGTGGGGTTGGGTGTAAATATATATCATACAATAGTAAACAAAACAACATTTTGCCTGCCAGTGCTTATGGGAAATATTTAAAAGATGAACAAGTGCCAGGAGTAATGTGTGCTACCCGGCCCCAAGAAAAGAACCCGGAGTGAAGTAGTCTTGCTACTAAATACTGAGTAAACCAAGTGTGAAAAGGTTTCTAAATGAATCTGTGCAACATGTGATTGGTTTATTAGTAGCTCTTTCACTTCCCCAGACTTGAGCGGCTGTGGGGCTTCTCTGGTCGTCATGACTACAGCGGCTGGATGCCGCTTTGTTCTGCAGAGTGGCCAGTCTGGGACTTGGTTTTCATCTCATTGCAGATGCAGCTTTACACCTCATTTGTTATAAGCAGCTCTCGTCCTGGCCTGGACCTGCACTAATGAATCAGGTGTATTATAAAATCGCCGCTCTGTAATTTTTCTTAAATGAAATAGCCTCATCTGGGCTCCTAATCTGCTACATTACGCTATAATTGCACACGTTTTTTCCCCCTTCAACTCTGAAAAAACGGTTAATACTGACTTTTTTCCCCCTGTGAATTCAGGATGAAATAAAAAAAATTTGCTGCCTGGTTTTACCTTAGTTAAGGTTTATTGACCACTACTTTCATTTTAAAAATGCATGAATATGTAAAATCATAAATTGAGCAGAATAAATTGGCTTTTATATTGAAAGCTGCAGCTGCTAGACATTTATTTTGCCTTTTCCCATCTTTCCTTGCAGATTGTCTGTAAATTAATAATCCAGTCACAGGATCAAGTAACTATATTCAGCTTTGTAAGAACGGAAAGCTGCTAGAAATATGTCTGGTTGATTTATAGACTGTACAATGGTTTTTTATGATAGAAGTGAAATATATTATATTATATTTTATTTCATGAATCACCCCGAACCCCTCCCCCCCACCACCACCTATTAGCCGATTTAAACGTTTCACGTATTTGTCTCGTGTCTTTGCGTTACATTGACCTTTTGCGCTTTCTTCTTTTTCAGACTATGCGAAGACATCGTAACGAAGTAACAGTCGAACTGAGAAAGGTAAGTAAGAAGTTCAGCTTCCTCAAAACACTTTGGAAGTGATTATTGTTTCTTTAGAGACAGGAGTACACATGTAATCTCCAGCTATGATTATTTATTCTTCTGTGAAATGTCAAGCTGATCCGAGTGCAGCTAAGGTCTGCTTGATGCTTGTTGGACAACGACTCTGGATAAAAATAGAGCGTGTTGTGGCCTCCCCCTGTTGATGTAATAGCAGTGACTCAGTAACTGGTTCTGAGAATGAAAATGACCTCGGATGTTATTGCTGTGACTGGAGTTGTGAATCTCGATGCTCATCGCTGTTCAAATCCAATTCACCTTTAACCTTTTCTATTAATTAATTCTTGCCATTTCTCAGCTTACACACGTGTACCAATGACAGGCATACACATTTTGTCACGTCCCTCGGTAATCTTGCCTGATCGCATCAGCATGTCTTTAACTGCTTAGATCAATTAAAGAGGCGCAGGACTAAAGGTCGTTTTTTTTCCCTTCTTGTCATTAAACGTCGAGGATGATCAGAGAATTTGTGATGCAATGCAGCTACAGTTGGGTGGAGGTGTGGGTGTGGGTGGGTGGGTATGTGGACTAGAGGAGAGACCACATAGAAACCTTTTATCTGAGTTCAGCATGATTCACCTTCATGATCTGTTACACTTATGTTTGTGACAGTAGATTGTGTGTAATCATCCGGAGTTTGTGCTTTGTGTCAGGGTCACAATTACAGGACGGTTTTGAGCTCCTTTAATACAGCTTTGTGAAATTAGTTCAGCTCTAATATTAGAGGTGCAATATACAATTTTGAAAAAGCAAAGTCTGGTCTACAAATTAGACACACCATGTAGTTGAGTAAAAGTAGGTACAGTAGGTAAAATATGATATGAAAAGTCTTGAAGTCTTCCCAATTAGTCTTCCTAATACTCGAAAAAGCAACTGAAGTACAGTAATGAATTACATTGACTTCATCACTGCCTAGACTGAACAATTTGGGAAATCTTCATAGTAACCAATTATTTTAACGTACACATACGGGCAGCCAATACAAGTATAGGCTTGCTTTAATAAGTAAGAGATTAGCTTAGTATTTCAATAGTCATTGATGTGTTTTATGGAGGCTACAGTAAATATGGCTAATGTTCAATTTTGAAGTCCACCCTGATTAAACGTGAAACCAGAGAGAGAACGAAGTGTGTAGTGAAAAGCAGTCCATGAAAATGTAAAACCAAAGTGAGCTCTTGAGACAAATTGAGAGATTTGAAGGGTATGTGAAGGCAAAAGTCAACCTCACTTGGGTTTTGTAGGTTGAGGTTTGGTCAATTGTAAAATGATCACTTAGCATTGTACAACTACTTCACTTTTTAGACAGAATGCAACAGCTTTTGCCGGTCTTGAGGTACACGTATAATTTGCTTGAATTTCCTTGATAAAAGTGTGATGCTTAGTGGCAGACCTTTAATCCAGACGAACCGTTTTGTTTTATAAGTGCAAATTATCTAGACTGGGGCGTGTAAATCTGAACTTTCGTTCCATATAAGCAGTTAATTGTCTATCTTTAGACAGAGACGGGTTTAAATGGTGAGGATGAGGTGGATGGGGGAGCAGGTGACATCTGTCAAAATTTAGCAAGAATTGCTAATGTTTCATACAGCAGCTTTAAAAGATTAGAGTCAAGCTCGAACTCGGGTGATTTAAAAATATCTACATATATTTGTATGATTTAAATGTGATATTCGTCATGGTGCTATCAAAACATCTTGACGATTATTAAAATGAATACGATTTTGCAAGTTTTTTTTTCTTTTTTTTCTCCTGTTTGATTTTTTGTTTACATTTCTTCTGTCCCTAAAGTTTTACTTTGCAGTATTAACATGGTAACACTATTCCAACTGGCAAATAAGTTACCCCACTAGCTGTATTAATGCTGGGTTAATGTTGTATTTCAGATGACTAACATGGAAGCTCATATCCCAAAGGACACAAATCTGAGCTCAGTTAGCGATTTAACGTTAAGATGCATAGTGTTGAAAGGAGCACAAAATAATATAGATATCAAAGACCCATGAAAGGCCTCAAAACCCAATTTCAGTTTCATCCATTAGCTGTGATCGGCCGCCGGTTCTGTAGTTTCACAAGAAGCAGCTTGACTTTTTCGGTGAATCACTTTAACAGCAATTATAGTTCACCTCTCAAACAGCTCCTTTACTCAGACTCCACTAAAAAAAATCTTTTGTGAAATGGAGGCTCTTTTTTTTTTTTTTCTTTTTTTTTTCAAGACAAAATCTTTATACTGTATTTTGACCACAGCAGTATTGAGCAGCACTCATTTCAAAACTGTATCAGTATTGTAATCATTTTTTTTGTTTTGTTATTTGAATACAAGTCAAGTTAATTTCTATTGCGCTTTTCACAATGGACATTGTCTCAAAGCAGCTTCACAGAATATAAGAATTAAAGTGCATGATGTGTGTTTATCACTGATGAGCAGCCTGGGGTGACTTTAGCGAGGAAGAAACCTTGAGAGGTACCAGACTCAAAAGGGGAACCCATCCTCATTTGGGTGATATCACCCAATTTCTTTTTCATATATAGTGTTTCTATTTACTTAATTTGCCAATGTACTTGGTGCTTTTTCTTTTTTGAGACCTTCTGGAGTGATGATATTCTACTGGTGTGTTCTACCACAGTGGGTGTTTTATTTCTACCTGATTAATTCCCTTCCCAGCCTGGGCCTCTCTATATATTAAGCACAGTTGCTAATGGAGCGTGCACTTGGGCTGGCAGTATTTGGGTCAGGGCTTCCCTCATTCCACTTCTTAGGCACTTGTTGTTGGCCGAAGCTGAGAAAGAGGACCCTTGCAAAGCGCCCTGGGGGTTATATTGGCCTCTCTGCTCTTCACTTCAATTTATTTGTCATTATACAGTGCTGCATAACAAGAATCTTACTTACTGCGCTCTTGTGCAGCATGCATCATAAACACAAACGGTATACAATACAGTGCAGATACACTGCTGTAGTGTAACAGGTGTAATGCAAGGCAACGACAACAGTGCACAATCATACATGCTGCAATAAGTGTGCAAAAGGTGGTGAAGGTAATGCTGTTTTGTCGCATATGATGAAAACAGTTTGGTTAAGTCAGGGATAATCATTATGCATACAGTCCCGATTGCATGAATAACAAGCATATTGCACAATCCTGGCTGTTATGGATAATGGTATTGCAACACATCCTGTACTGGTGGAAATGTGTGTGAAGAGTGGAAACTAGCAGCTTGACATTTTACAAACCAGTGTGTGTAAATGTTCTTTATGCCTGGAAGAGTTAACCTGATGGATACCCAGGGTTGAGCTTTAGGTTAGAAACACAGTGGTGTTTCTGTACAAGTCTGTGTTGCAGTTGGTCAGTTTGTTTTCTACATTGGTGAGGATGTGGTCTGTTGATCTTCCTTGTCTTCCAGAGCTTTCTTGATGAGGGTGAAGGTGAGGCGAGTTCATGAAAAGTCTCGACTTATGTGAATTTCAAGCAAGAACCTGTTCATACGCTGTCTTTGGTTCATGTTCAGCTTCATAAAGTCACCAATGAACTTCTAGATCTTGCTGAGCTGGAGGTGTTGGTTCTTTTCAGTGTATCAGTCCAGTAGATGTTTTATTTCCTCTTTGTGTAAGTGACCTTTGTCTTTGTGGATCAGGTTTACCACATTAGAGGTTCTTATGTATGTGAGCAGTACAGTACCTGGTTGATCACAACACTATCTAGAGTACAAATGTTCAGGGTGAATGTGGTGCAGTTGTGATCACACATCCTGATTAAGATTTATTGGAGTGTAGCTCTGAGGGGGACCTGAACCCAGCTTTCTCCAAGACCTCTGTGTTTGGTGGTGAGCTTCCATAAGATATTAAACATTCTATCATAACCTTTAGTCTTGTCAAGTTGGCCATGTCTGGGGTAATCTTTTGCAAAGTGGGTTCCCTGGTAGGTAAACTAAAGTGACTCAATAATTCTCAGGCTTGCTGGCTTTGACGGGTGCCATGAATGATCTCTCTGCTTCGGATGATTTGGGTGGTTGTCAAGCAGCATCATCATCACAGACTTTCCCTAGCTGTTCTGTTGCAGCCTTCCATGTGTTTGTCAAGTATCTGTTTACCTTGTATATGGACAGCTGAAACACCTGATCATCAGGGGCTCTCAGTGTTGGCAATGTGCACTGTCATTACGAGAGCAGCATCCAGGGAAGAATCACCGATGCCACATGCTGTTTGGTTTTACACGCTAGACTGCGTGCTGCACAGAGAGTGCTAGACAATTTTTATTATTTTTTTTATACCATTTTAAAATCGAACAGTTGATTATTCGACAATCGGCGAGTAAAATCCAACCTAGCTATCAGTATCAGAAAAATCAGTCGACCTCCAGTCTCTGGTCTGTTGTCAGTATACGTTCTTTGCAGTTTTGGGTTTTGGTTCATGTCAAATTAGGATCCAGAGTTTCCCTTCGGTGATTCTGCTCCGTATAGTTAGTTCTCACTCTCCAGTGTTCTGTATTGTTTAAAGACTACAATCACACTCTTGGTTCCTCACAAGTTTTCTTCCTCATAACATCTAAGGGAGTTTTTCCTTGCCACAGTCGCCATGGCTTGCTCATCAGGGATAAATACACATTGCTCACCTTAACTCTTGAATTCTGTAGTGCCCTTTTGAAGCAAATGTACCTTGTGAAAAGCGCTATAAAAATAAACTTGTCTTGACTTATCCTTTTTCAATAATGACACGGTTTGCTAACGAAGCCAGTAAGCGGTGACACATACTCGACAAACTTAATGTAAAAACCTCTGTGTATCAGCACTGATTTGGCTCCCTCTGAATAAGGCTTCACATTTTTTGACTGTAGAATTCACTTGTTTGAAAAGCTGCATGTATTCAGACAGCAAAAGCATGTGAGGTGTGGCCTGATTGTCCAAAGTGGGGGTGGGGGATTTCTTTGTAAGCCTATGCTGTCACTGACAAGAAAAAATGACGTCCACGTCATTGAGCTCGCCCACAGTGAATGCTTCAGTGTGCAGGACTCTTCGGCCCACAGAACTGTTCCAATCTAGCAGCTGTTTCAGATGTTAGACTAATCGTTGCTGGAGCATGTTTTGACAGGAAGCAGGATTTTGCACAGCAGCCAGTATTGAGGCTAACAGCAGATCTGTAAAGCAGTGGATTCTGTCTATAAAAGGCAGTTTGGGGGGGGGGGGGGAATAGGAATGTGGATGCTTTGTGTGTATGGTACAGAGAGATACTTGTGCATTCCTCGAACCATAAATTACCAACAACAGTAAGATCATACACCACACAGTAGATGCACTCTGGAAGGATGATTAATCATTTCAGAGGCCAAATATAACAGGTATTGGATTTTTGTGAATTATGTGTATTCTTGTGAGAATTTTATTTTATTTTTTTTTTTTTTTACTTTCGGTTTAGAAGGAAATCTAACAACTTTTCATTCAATCTGAAATGTTAGATTACATTTTAAAGCTGTCACAGTGTATGTAAATGGTTATCTTTTGGTAATATTGTGCTAAGTTTTCCTTTATTTATTTTGAAGTAAGATATTCATGATTTAATAAAATGTATGCTAGTGCAGTATAATTGACCACTCAAGTGACCATGTAGTAGTGCACATATTTGTAAATATATTGTAAATATCACATCACTTTGCCACAGAACAAGAGGGATGAGCACCTACTGAAGAAGCGCAACGTTCCACAGGATGAAAGTCTCGAGGACTCCGACCTAGATGCCGACTTCAAGGGGGTGAGGATCTCCTCGTGACTTTCTGCACAATCCAGACATTTTTTATTAAAAAATTTTTTTTCTCTTGCTCTTTTTTTATATATTTTTTTTTTATCCTATTGTTCTTTCTGTCTGTTGTGGCACTGCATTAATGGTAATGAATAGTCATGTTATGAATTGTACAATACGCTTGATCTTTTAGTGTCCCTGATGTTTTTTTTGTTTGTTTTTTTTTCTGCATTCATTAAACACAGGCATCATATTTCTTGCTTTTCTGTTTTTCTCGTTTTCTTTCTTTTAGCAAAATGTAACGCTAGATGCCATCTTACAGGTAAGTGCCTCAATGTGATGATGGGATTATGGTGGTGGGCAAGAGATTTGACTTTATAGAAAGTTGATTTGAGATTTGACTTTATAAAAAGTTGGTGGAGGTGGAACTTAAAAAATGCTGCACAGACCATAAATTCTGCTTCTGTTTTCCAATAGTATGCTTTCTTTCTGCCTCACCCGGTTTCTCTTTGTCTTTCAGAATGCCACGAGTGACAATGCAGTAGTACAGCTCAGTGCTGTACAAGCAGCCAGGTTAGAAACGCTGGCTTGTTTAGGTTTTAATGTTGATTGGATAATCAATTAATCTGTTTTATTTTCTTAATTATGTGGTGTATTTGTGAGCAGAAAACTACTCTCCAGTGACAGAAACCCTCCCATCGATGACTTGATAAAATCTGGGATCCTGCCCATCCTCGTCAAATGCCTCGAGAGGGACGACAAGTAAGTTGAGATGATTGAACAAGTTGGATGGATGGAGAGATGAGTGAATGGATGGATAGCGGGAGTGAACCGAAAGATCAGTTGGAGCATGAAAAAGATTAGTGTGCACTTCATTCTGATGTGCTTTTTAGGTTTTTTTTTCTAATCCCCTCCACCCACCCACCCACCCTCACTCACACACTCTCTCTCTCTCTCTCTCTCTCTCTCTCTCTCTCTCTCTCTCTCTCTCTCTCTCTCTCTCTCTCTCTCTCGTGATTAGTGTAGCCCTACTTCTTCTGTTCTTCTGCCCTACAGCATCATACACACAGAGAAGGACTTGTGTTCAGACATGATTTGTTTTTCATGCTGTTGCCATTTATTTATTTTTCCCCAAATAAAGATTTAGGTTTTTCTATAATCCAAGATTGCAAAATATTTTATTACAACCAAATGTCCAAATGCCTCACATCAATTCTAATCTAATCAACATTTAGAACATTTAGTGGCAGGAACCAATTACACCATATGAGTCTATCACACCAATTTATGGATCTTCTTTAAACTAATGCCACAAAGTTTGAAGCTGTCCATGCTCTTGTAGGATGTATTTTATAGGATGTATATTTTATGCTGTAGCATTACAATTTTCGTTCACTGGAGCTAAGTGAACTTCTCTGAGGGCATGGCTGAATTGGTACAAGTCCTTGTAGCCACACGCCAAAATCTTGTGCTTAAAGCAACAGGCACTGTATCTAAAATGGGATGTTTAACATGCAAATGGATGAGGTGTACATGAAGCATTATTTGGTACCTAATAAAGATTGATTATGCCCTTCGACATAAGTTAATATGCATATACCAAGTGTGATGAAGAATAGGTTTCCTGTTAGTTTTAAATCATTATAGAGCACACATGGCCCATGGAGATTTACATATTGTATCTGGGTGTGTAGGGTGTCTGGAGCTACTAGTGACCCTTTGATCGCTCTCATTATCATTTTTCAAACTGTCCACCCTTCTCTTTTTTTCATCTCTATCTCTCTAGTCCCTCGTTGCAGTTCGAGGCTGCCTGGGCTCTGACCAACATCGCGTCAGGGACCTCTGCACAGACGCAGGCTGTGGTCAAATCTAGTAAGATGGCTGTCCTCCAGGCCCTGGGCATTTCTCTCTATGGGAACTTGAGATTCAGCTGACCTCTCATGCTGTCTTTTTCATGTTTTTTGTGTGTGTTTAGATGCTGTTCCCTTGTTTTTGAGACTGCTCCATTCCCCTCATCAGAATGTGTGTGAACAGGCCGTGTGGGCTCTGGGCAACATCATTGGTAATTAAATATTTCGTATTTTATGGAAAATCAGCAAGCAAAGTAGATGTGGCAGAAGATCAGAAGAAATGCTAACACTGATCCATAAAACTACTTACTGACTGGATATAGATATTAATTTGTTCATCTGAACAATGTAAAGAGACGGGAGCAGCAGAACAGACATCAGCACTGTGTGAAGGCTTTATTTATTTTTAAAAACATTTATAGAATAGTAAAGGTTTTAAAATGTGTAATTTACATAAATATGGTGTATACAAGTTTCTTTTAAACAAAATAGGATGTGTGTTTTTTAATCAAGTCCAAATTGAATTGATCTTCTAAGCCTTTTGAAATCTTGGTAAACTGACCAAGTTTACATATAACCAGACTCTATAGAGATGAACTAAATGAAAGCTGCTTTGTGTGCGATTCATGCAGGTGATGGGCCACAGTGTCGAGACTACGTCATTTCACTGGGTGTGGTCAAACCTCTCTTATCGTTCATCAATCCCTCCATCCCCATCACCTTCCTGAGGAACGTCACCTGGGTCATCGTCAACTTGTGCCGAAACAAAGATCCACCCCCACCCATGGAAACCGTACAAGAGGTGAGCAGTGTGTGTGTTTCTTTTTACTGTAAGAAAGAAAAGTCCCTAAAATTCATGTGTGTTTACAACCAATGAAATCCTTTTATATCTCTGCATGTAGCTTGGAAAGCTTTTTCTGCAGAACTTATCAATATATTATATCAAGTATAATTCATATGTGGTTATTATAAATATGTGAGAGGAAAAAATGTGTATATATTATAATTATTGATTATATTATAAAGGTTCACCTTATCATATTATCTTATAGCCTTTGCTGTCTCCATCTATATGATCACACTGTCTCCTCTTCTAGATGAGACGGTTATCATAAGTCATAAGCTCTAAAGATTAGTATATATGTAACACTGCTTACAGTTTTTGTCTTTCTCTCGAACAGATTCTCCCCGCCCTATGTGTACTCATATACCACACAGACATAAATGTAAGTACACTGGACTTGTCATTCTGTTACAGAAACACGTTTGCATCGGGCTAAGTGAGTTAATCTTATTATTCTTGCTCTCTCTTTTGCTTTCTAGATTCTTGTAGATACAGTGTGGGCTTTATCGTATCTAACAGATGGAGGGAATGAGCAGATACAAATGGTAATAGACTCTGGTGTCGTACCCTTCCTTGTCCCCCTGCTCAGCCACCAAGAAGTCAAAGTTCAGGTAAAAAAAACATTTATAGCACTGTCTGTTTTCCAGGCTTCAATGTGGACAATTAGATGCATCCAGATTCCAATTATTTAACAGATGATCTCATCCAAGAGCAACAAGCCTGGGTTAAAAAAACAGATCAAGCTAGTACACATGGGTTATTGTTGAAAATATGTGACTGAAACCATTACATAAGCGTTTAATAAAATTTAATATATTTTTTTTTGAAGCTGTGTTTGTGTGCATGTTTGTGTTTGGGCTTTGCTTAGGCATGAGTATCGCTAGTTGTAATCTTAAAGCATAGGCCCTCAATCTTTTAAAGTTTTAAGCCATACTGACTGGTTCACAGCATAGAAAAGTATCATTATACACTTGAATAGTTATACTATTTATTTTGCCCAACCAGTTCTATAGTAAAACATGTAGTGAACTCCCTTTTTTAAAATGGTTTAAATGTAGTTTTGTTTAAAGAAATTGCACCATGTCATGCTGGTCTTCATGCAAATAATGATGTCATTTACTTTCTCTCACTCAGACGGCTGCTCTGAGGGCAGTGGGTAACATTGTGACGGGGACTGATGAGCAGACTCAGGTGGTACTCAACTGTGATGTGCTTTCCCACTTCCCCAATCTGCTCACACACCCAAAAGAAAAGATCAATAAGGTGTGTACACATACAGCACAAACAGGTATAAACATGGTGCATGTATACCTGCAAAATAATATTCACTAGAAGATAGCTAGTCTACAAATCATCATAATTGGAGACGGGGTTTTTTTTTTTTTACGTGTAATTGTACAGCATAAGTAATTAACCTGTACTTGCAATGTTTTTTTAAAGATTATTTAAATACTTTAATGAACAAGGCATAAGATTAGGAAAATAGCTTGTACTTAAAATGCTGCATGTATACAAGGTCTTAATTTTTGCCTCAGGGGTTTAATGAGCTCTTCTAAGGATGCAAATGTCTGACTGTGTGTTTTTGTGTGGCTGTTTTTTTCTTACAGGAGGCCGTGTGGTTTTTGTCCAACATCACCGCAGGGAACCAGCAGCAGGTGCAGGCTGTGATAGATGCAGGGCTCCTCCCCATGATCATACACCAGCTGGCCAAAGTAAGACACTCATAATTATCTTTCACTAATTCTGCAACCATGTCTCCTTTATAATGGTCCAGTGTCCGATGCCGCAAATGGAGTTCAGTTTGTATTAAAAATACCACTCAATATTTAAAAAAACAGGCTTTCAGTTCTTCCTCGTGTACCTTATTTCCAGGGTGATTTTGGCACGCAGAAAGAGGCTGCATGGGCCATCAGCAACTTAACAATAAGTGGAAAGAAAGAACAGGTTTGTGTTATCTTGATGTCACACGCACACACACACACACAATAAACACTGTATCAGTTCCTTTACCTGTGTGCCGCAAATGACAGGTGGAGTACTTGGTGCAGCAGAACGTGATCCCGCCTTTCTGTAACCTGCTTTCGGTGAAGGACTCGCAGGTGGTACAGGTGGTTCTAGATGGCCTAAAGAACATCCTGATTATGGCTGGCGAGGAGGCGAGCACCATCGCTGAGATTATCGAGGAGTGCGGAGGTAAACAGGATACAGTAAAGAGGAAAGACTAGGTGGTGCTTATGTATAGTACATCCGTAAAGTGTTCCCAGAGCTTCACTTTTTCCACATTTTATGTTACAGCCTTATTCCAAAAAATTTATTTTACTCTAAACAAACACCACCCCATAATGACGACGTGAAAGAAGTGTGTTTTGAAATCTTTGCAAATTTATATAAAAAAAGAAATAATCACATGTACATAAGTATTCACAGCCTTTGCTCAGTACTTTGTTGAAGCCCCTTTGCCACCAAATACAGCCTCAAGTCTTTTTGAGTATGATTTTTGGGCAGTTTCTCCCATTCTTCTTTCCATCTTCTTAAGCTTCATCAGATTGGGTGGGGAGCATCGGTGCACAGCCATTTTCAGATCTCTCCAGGGATGTTCAATCGGGTTCAAGTTGGGCTCTGGCTGGTCCACTCAGACATTCACAGAGTAGTCCTGTAGCCACTCCTTTGTTATCTTGGCTGTGTGCTTAGGGTCGTTGTCCTGTTAGAAGATGAACTGTCGCCCCAGAGTGCTCTGGAGCAGGTTTTTATCAAGGATTATTCTGTAGATTGCTGCATTCATCTTTCCCTTGATCCTGACTGGTCTCCCAGTACCTGCTGCTAAAAACCATCCTCACACCATGCTTCACTATAGAGATGGTATTGGCTAGGTGATGAGCGGTGCTTCCATCCTGTGCTTCTTGACTGTCCTTCCACTACAGGCCTGATTGGTGGAGTGCTGCCAAGATGTTTGTTCCTTTGGAAGGTTCTCCTCTCTCCACAGAGAAACGCTGGAGCACTTTCAGAGTGACCACCAGGTTCTTTGTCACCTCCCTGACTTTTCAACTTCTCCCTGATCGCAGGCAGCTCCGCTCTCGGGAGAGACCTTGCGGTTCCAAACGTCTTCTATTTATGGATGATGGAGGCTTCTGTCCTCATTGTGACCTTCAAATGCTGCAGAAATTTGTCTGTACGCTTCCCGAAATCTGTGCCTCGATAAATCTTGACTCAGAGGTTTTACAGACAGTTCCTTGGACATCATGGCTTGGTTTGTGCTTTCACATGCACTGTTAAATGTGGGACCTTATATAGACAGGTGTGTGCCTTTCCAAATCATGTCCAACTGAATTTACACAGGTGGACTCCAATCAAGTTGTAGAAACATCTCAAGGATGATCAGTGGAAACAGGATGCACCTGAGCGGAGGGGTTTTTTGTTTGTTTTTTTAATAAATTTGCAAAGATTTCAAACAAACATTTCACATTGTCATTATGGGGTATTGTTTGTAGAATTTAAAGTAAAATAATTAAATGAATCCATTTTGGAATAAGACTTCAACATAACAAAATGTGGAAAAAGTGAAGCGCAGTGAAAACTTCCTGGCTGCACTGTAACTTCTTGAGATGTTAGTAGTTGCTTTGAGCTTTGTTTTTGTGTTCAGTTCACCAGTCAATAATTGTTCCAAACCTTTCATTCATTAGCAATTAACATACGGTGCTAAATGTTAAATGATGCATCATCATTGTGTGTGTGTGTGTGTGTGTGTGTGAGAGACCTGCTAGAACCTGAAACACTGAACTTCCTTAAAATGACCCTGACCCTTCATGAAACAATCCCTACTGTCTGTTTCTGTGTAAACTATTTAGAAGCAATGTCTAAACATTGTTTGTACAACAGGACTGGAAAAGATTGAAAACCTGCAGCAGCATGAAAACGAAGACATTTACAAACTAGCGTTTGAAATCATCGATCAGTACTTTTCAGGAGATGACGTGAGTATCTCGCTGTAGCATTTCTTTAAAAAATATTTTTCATTTGATATGAGTCAGATATTTGACCAGCCTTCCATTCTATTCTCATAACACGGAAATATTTCCTTTTTAGATTGACGAGGACCCGAGTCTGATCCCTGAAGCCACACAAGGAGGCACGTTCAACTTCGACCCAGCATCCAACCTCCAAACCAAGGAGTTCAAGTTCTAACAGAGCCGAGTTATAATTTGAATCGGGCGGGATCTCCTGCTGCTCTCTGTTCCCTGCCGCCCCTCACCACGATCCAACCATCACCTATCAGCCTGCAACTCACTAACCTGACCACCAAACCAATCAAGATGCATAAAAACTACAGGTGTAACTTGCACTGAAGGATATGAATATCTCTCTCATGAACGTCACCAGAAGTCGAAGTGAAGTCTATACATTTCTTAAGAAGAGGACCAAGACAACCTCTTCAATCATACTGCAATTGCCAAAAGAAAAAAAAAAATTCTGCTGTTTATCCTCACCTGCACATGCAAACACACAGACTTAAGTCATATATGTGCATCAACATTTCTAGAAACTTCTGAACGTTCTTTTACCAGCCATCATATCAGACGATTTTGAAGATAGGAGTGATAAAAGATGTACCTGTTATCCTTTTTTTTCTTTTTTTTTTTTTTTTTTTTTTTTGGGGGTGTTTATTATTTCTTTCCTTCTGGCAAATTTCTCTCACCAGGACATCACAGCCCAATGTCAATGTTGATTCTAGAGCGCTAGGACAGGCACCCTGCATTGACATCCAGCCTCTGCTCTGCTAAGCCATGTGGAACATGCTTCCCCTTTCTCCGATGTGTCTGTGGAGCAGTTTATCCAGCAAGCGGGGTTCTTTTTTTTGTTTTTTGTTTTTTAATTGTGTGCAAAGCATGTACGCTAGCACTGATTCTTCTCTTTCTGTTTTTATGACGTGATCATGGAACTGTGACCTGTATATTAAAAGTGGGAAAATAACACAAAATACAAAAAAAAAAAAATACACAAAACAATACAAATGTACAGTGGCGCCACTTAACCTGCAGCCATCCCGAAAGAAAAAAAAATTATAATCTTCACGTGTCACCGGTGCCATGTGAAAAGAGGAACGAGTGAAGTCATTACACTTAAGGCATAAATTCAAGACATTTTGAGGGATGCCACTGTCCCTTTTCAAAGTGTTTGTGGAACCACAAATGAGGTTCTGGATTTTTTTTTCTTCTTTTTTTTTCCAGTATCACACACTTGAAGATAAGTAATTCTTTCAGTAAAAATAAATTTTTTTACATCTTCATAACCACATAAGGTCAACCCAGGACAAACATCAAAAAGTCGTCATGTCGCTCCCACTAACACACAAGGAGAGAGTATATTTTCTCTAAGTTTAAAATAAAAGTAGGCTTAACTCATCAACAAAGAGAACTTTGCAGAAGTTATTATGAACTGTGATTTATATTTTGTTTGTTTTCTGTGGTGGAGCTTCCAGATTTGCAGCTTTGATTCAGTCTTATATGCACACTTTTGTCATCCCTATATAAATATTATTATTTTGGCGTCTTTGGAAAGCGACATTCGCTTAATGTATTCATAAGCAATGGAAGATGGAGCTCCTGGCTGTTTCTGTTTGGTAGATTTATTTGCTACAAAACACAAATGTTCAAACTTAAAAATAAAAAAATAAAAAAAACTTGTGTAAAGTATGAAACCGAAAAAAGCTGCAACACGTTAGACGTTTGACGGGACACTTCTGAACAATAACAACAACATTGTGTTACTGATTCACAGTTAATTGGGGCCTTTTTTTTTTTTTTTTGTCTTTGTTTTAAAATGTACTTTTTTTGTGAGGGCAAATAATTGTGTTGCAATGAGCTTTCTAACTGTTGTGAACAGACAGTACAATACAACTGTAAAGGGGTGTATTAAAAAAACATTTACATTTGGACTAATGTAGTGGTGGTTTGGCTGCAGACTACTGATGAAGAGGATTTGGCAAATGGCAGCCCTGGTGTTTTTTTGTTTTTTTAATTATTCATTTATTATTGATGAACAAAGGCCTGCATAGGTGTGAATATCATGAACTTATGTAGACACTTATTTAAGAAAAAACGAGCCACTTTAAAGAATAAAATTTTTGGTCTTGTATCAGAAATGGATACAAGCTTATTGCTGGTTGCAAGATTTTTACTTGCTGAAGAAAAGATTGAGGAAAAAAAACAACGAAAAAAAAAAACTGCGACAGATCGCATTTTGGCCTCCGATTGTTTGTATCTTTTTATAAATTTTACCATTTAAACACTCTTTAAGGTGGCTCATCTGTATTTTTTTCAACTCCTGTGCATATTAAAGATGAACGAGTTGGAATTCATTGTGCCTTTTTTTTTTCTTTTCTTTCTTTCCTTTTTGACTAAATGAACTAAAAGCAGAGCAAATCTTAATAGTGCTAAGCAGTGGAGGTGTTTAAATGGGGTTTGCCAGGTATCACATCTCCTTTTCTCTGGAGTGTTTCTCTGTCTTTCTCTCTTTCCTTTTTCTTTGAGCCACTTTACATTGAGGCTCTTTGCTGTGCTCTGGACTGTACAGTAATTCTATTTCAATTCTATGCTGATTCTTATGGCTGACTTGTAATTGTTCCCTTTTATTCTTCTTCATTCACATTTTTCCCCCTATGCACTTCCATTACCCACAATTCCACTTCTATCACGTCACCACTTTTACAACTCACCATGGCAAAACGACATATTTCACTCCTCACTCCCTCAGGACGTGCTTTATGTATCGATTATTCTAACCAAAATAAACTTGCTGTTAGCCATCTGTTCTTTATTGCTCGCTCCTGTTTGATACTTTAGTAGGTACATTTGCATTCTGCTTCTCTCTCCTCTATCCTGTGTGTGCATGTTCAGCTTTTAAATGTATAATGTAACATCAGTTACAACCATACACAATGTGGAACTTCAACAACACTATGTTACTAATATGAACAACAGCTTTATTTCACGAGTTTTGTCTTTTCAGTGCTTCACTGTTCGTTACAGGTAAAGATGCTATGTTTATGGAGTGTCTTGGCTGCTGTCCAAGGTCCTGAGCTTATATTTGCTTCCTAAAAATGGTGGCTTGGGAGCACCGGAATATTGGAGGTGGTGCAAAAAAGTGTTTGTAAAAATCAGTGTTTGAGAAGGGGTGAAAATTACACCAAATGCTGATAACTGTTCCTCAAGAATGATTTGCTTCCATAGAGTAACCAAGAAAACCATCTCAAACTGTTTTGTGGATCTTGTAGAATTTGTGCTCTCTCTTTGACGGCTTAATAACTGTGCTATGAGCCCAAGATGATTTTAACTTTTAGTTCCCTTTGTACACTTGAGTGGTGCCAGGAAGATGTGGATGATCTTAAGCTTTCTTAGAAGACAGAAGACTGAAAGTGACTGTGAAATATTTATTACAAAAATGTTAGTTTGTTTTTTACTATTCATTTACTAATTGTTTAAGAAAAAGAGACTATTTCGAGAAGTAATTGTTTTTGTCTTGTATTTAAAAACTAAAAAAAGCTTATTGCTTTGTGCAAGATTCTTACTTGCTGAAGAAATTATATCCAGTGATTATAGAAAGTGAATGATCCATGTCAAGTGTAGAATGACTGAAATTTGTAGTAATGGCCCCTGGACTTCTGGCTACACAAGACTGTTCATGCAGTCATCTTATGTAAGCGCTTTATTTTTTTCAGGGTCATGGATCCATTCAAAACCTCTCAGGTAAAATCGGATTGAGTGCCCGGTGAGAAATACAACGTTGGATGATTCCAGTCCAGCACTAGTCACTGTTACGCATATTCATACCATCAGTCACACATAGAGACAGGTGGTGGATCTAAGAGGTGATCAGGAAACACATGTAAAAAGCACCGAATTACTCAGTTCTCGTGAACTGACGTGCCAGGACATACCTTCATGAGATGAAGTCTCATCGGAAGACGTGATGTCCAGAATAATTAAGTTGTTTCTGTGATTGGAGGAGCAGACGTCTTCCTGACACTGTTTACACAGAACCGATGGAAATATCACTTTAACCCTCCTTAGGTTGGGTTTCTCCCAAATGTATTTCCTGTAATGAGACAAACTGTGTGCAAAATGTAGAGCAAAGGAGAGTTTTTTGCGACAAATGTTGGATTCGGGTCATATGAGGGGGAGGAGCCAAAAAGTCGCAAGATGGTCGCCCCAATCACGAAAAGAGAAGAAAGTTAATTCGCTTGATTTGTTCTAACGCTGTTCAGCAACTTCTGATTAACTTCTGTAAAACGCCCGGAGCCGCGATGGCGGTGGATGCAGCACTTTTTACCCCGGTGACTGTGATCTCTCTGCTCGCCTGCGCCGCCCAGTTTGCCGTCGGCTTTATTTTGGCGCAAATCTGGGGCAAAAAATGTTCAGCCACCGATAGGTGGGTCCTCGTCTGGCTGTTTTACGATGCCATTGTCCACATTACTCTGGTGAGTAGATGGCTGTAGTGTGTAAAACAGGAATTAGAGGAGAGAAGCTCTCCCCCGTTTTTAAAGCTTTGCGCTGTTTTGGGTTTTGGTATTGCAGGAGGGACCGTTTGTTTACATGTCACTGGTTGGAACTGTTGCAACATCAGATGGTATATTCGCTGAGTTGTGTATGTACTATATTGCATAATTTATTTTTATTAAAAAGTGTATATATATATATACATATTATATAATATATATAGAAAATAGAAAATAAACCCATGTGGATTAACTATAGTAGTGTAGACCACGTGTTAAAACGTGAAAGCGTTTTGAGCGACACCTAGCGGTAAATAATGATAGTAAAGGTATTCACACCGAATTTGTCTATTCTATTATTTATGATTTAATTAAAATAATAATAAAAAAATATATACAGTTTATACTAGATATAAAGAATAAATAATTTAATTAATTTCTGTATTTAATTTACATGTACAGCATGCTTTGTAAAAATCAACAAACAGATAATTAAGGAGAGATTGAGGTAGTGGCACACAGACAAGAGGAAATTGTGTGCTGAATTGAAAGAATACAATATTTTACATTATTATATAACATAACCTTGCTAAGCCTCCTCAAAGTATGTCAGCAAAAAATTTTTACTTTTATTTAATATTTACTTCCCTGTGATGCCCATGAGTTTTGGCCCTTGTAGAAAAGGTCATTTCAAAATCTAGAAGGAAAAAAGTTAATTTTTTTATGAACTGTTGTATTTATTTTATTCTCTTGTGGAAATAATAAACAAGTCTAGGAAATATACACAAACAACATTTAACAAATCTAGAGTGGGGTAAAATTAAGAATAGAAATAAGGGGAAAAACTTACCTAATGCCATTAACCTAATGCTGAGAAAACTAACAAAAATGAATTAAATATTTTAACTATTGAAATAACTTATAAAGTGTGATAGAGTGTATGAAGAATTTTACTCCAATAAAAAAATGAAGCCCTCTCTTTTTTCCTGTCTGGACCTCAGCACTATGTGCATGAACCACTGAGGGGGGCATTTAAATCTCAACCATAAAAATAAGGATCCAGAATCATTAACATATTTAGCTAAAAATGAACTGTAAATACAGACAGAAATATGTTTCTCGGCCAATATCATTGCTTTCATTAATGTAGAGGAAAATGCTTTGTATTAAAAAAAAAAAAAAAAAAAGGGGGTAACTGAGCAAACGTACTAGGTTAAGTCTAATTCAGCATATGTCATGATTACCAGGTTAAAGAGGGTTAAGTACTGATCCAGTATAAAACATGGACTCTTTGGGTGCTGGAATAAAAGTGTTTACTGTACATAATGTCTTATAGGGAAGGAATATGGCAAGGCAGATCAGCGATGGCTTCATTCAGACCCAACCATCGTATCCTTGGAGCTGCTGACTGTGGTCTTGGATGGATTTCTAGCGTTGCTCTTGGTTTATGCTATCATTAAAGACAAGCATTACAGGTACATTGTAAAAGCCTAACACAGAATTTGACAATAAGCTATACTAGTAATTTATTATCTGAGCTTTAGATCATTATTATTTGGTGCTTAGTTTTGAGGTTGTGTATTCACATGTACAGTTGAGAGCAAAAGTTATTGTCTTTTCATGAAGAAGACAAATGTAAGGTGTACTAACAAGACATTCAGTGTGTTAGGATTTGCTGCTGCTTCCTTGCATTGTATTAGTTATTTCGCCGCATCCATTTTTCTTTCTAAAATTCTTTTATTTATTAATTTGTCTTTAATTAAATTGATCGACTGTAGGGCTGAAACGATTTCTCAAGTAACTTGAGTAATTTAAATACAAAAATAATCGAGGCAAAAATGTGTTAAGTCCATTTAACTACACACGGATCATTGCGTTTCCCCCTGGACCATTATTACTGATGCACCACCCACTAAACTCTGGAGCACTCTTCACGGGTAACGTAGAAGACGCTGCAGATTGAAAAACAGAGGACCGGGAAGAAAACGGCGAAGGGCCAGGAGGAGATTCAGGCCAAAGGAAACGACAGAAAGTTTCCAAAGTTCGATTGTTATTTTATAGTAATTTAATTGATTTGACTGTTTTTATTTATTATTTTTTTATTTATATATTTGTATTTGCAAATTGTAGTATGGCAATTAAATGTACCGAAATGGGTTTAGTTTTTTCAGCAATAAAAATTTCAGCAATAAAAATGTTAATCAAGTTTAATAAAGCAATACATTTTTGTCAAAATAAAAACAAATGACTTGTTCATTATATAACTACAGCCCTAAACGACTGATTTCATTAAATTACTGCATTTAATAAATTAAACATCCTCACCCTCTGCTTATTCTACCTATAGGCACTTTGTACAAATCAGCTTGTGTGTGTGTGTGAGCTGTATGGAGGCTGGATGACCTTCTTCCCAGACTGGCTGCTTGGAAGTCCAAACCTGAATACTAAGAACTGGCTTTACCTGTGGGTCTACCTGGTTTTCTTTAATAGTGTGTGGGTTGTAGTTCCTGCACTCTCACTCTGCCAATCATGGAAAGATCTTCAGAAATCGCATCAACATACGAAGAAGAAGAAGCGATAGATATGCCGGCTTGATGTGTTTGTTTATTTTTAAGCTGAGCAAAACCGAACTGTGATCTTGAGCAGATTGAGACATGATTCCTCATATTGTTTGTTCATTAGAAGGATCTTTATTAATTAATAAAGTAGACCTCAGTGATTATTTGCTCCAGTTGCATAATCCAGATGATGGATTATTTGATTGTTCTGGTAATAATCTTATCAGTCCAGGATTATTATTATTACTTTTTATTTGTTATTGAACATTTGTGGATTAAATAGCATTTAAAAAAAAATAAATAGTAGTGCTTTTTTTGGTAAACAAATGGCAAAAAGTATTACTAAATGAATAATTGGGTTTATCTAAAACACACCCAAGAAGATCTACCTCAGAAATGCACGAAACACAGAAACATGGCAACGCAATAGAGAATTATTTTGTTATATTACGATATACAAGCTTTGATTTCTACAATTAAACATTGTGTATATAATTTTACTTGACTCATTGTAGTGCATTCATTTTTGCATTTCAATACATTATAAGCTGATCATAGAAATACATTTGACACTTCTAATACCTGTCTTTGGTGTCGTTTGTCAAAGCTTTGAAACGTTCTTGTTGTTTAAGCTTCCCTTTTATGTAGCTCTTCAAGAACAAGCTTGTGATTTGCACTCATTCAGTCATCTATCTTCTTTTGAGTCTTCATTTCACATTCTCTTTTCCTTCTCATTAGTTTGATCTTCAGAATATTTGAGGTCATGCCCATGTCATGTTCCTTTATTGAATCAGTTTGGCCACTGACAGAAAAGCCTGTTGCAGTCCCAGTCCTTTTAAAGCACTGCATGCCTGGATCTCCCAAGTCCTGTTAGTGCAGCTTGCTAAATCCAGCTTTTCACACACTTCGTCTAATGTCAACGAATTTGGTAGGTCAGTTTTATTAGCCAAGACCATCAGCGGAATGTCTTCCAAGTTGTAATCGTTTAGAACGTTCTTCAGTGCCAGCTTTGCTTCCTCCATGCGAGTGCTGTCACTGGCATCCACCACGAACACCAGAGCACTGCATCCCTCCAGATAATACCTCCAGTTGGGCCTCAGACTCTCTTGGCCACCTACGTCCCAAACAGTAAGCACTGTCTTCTTGTTCAACTCCAGGGTGACCACGTTAAATCCTATAGTAGGTGTAGTGTCCATGATAACCCCTCGTTGGAGCCTGTAGAGTAGAGTGGATTTCCCAGCTGAGTCCAGGCCCATTAAGGCTACATGGGGCACCTTTTTGAACTTCTTGCCCTGCTTCTGTAGATTGGGTCCCATCGCACACTTTGTCTCCCTGGATATGACGTCTCTGAACTGAACTCGTCCGTTCTGCCCACAAGAGGAATTTCAGTCAACAGGAAGAGGCTTCTGAACAGAGAAGTTTATTGTAGGTCCTGTTGGTTACTCAGAGAAACAGAATGCAAAGTAAGCAGTTACAGTAAATATCCACAGCACATTGCCTTATGCATAGTCGATTTTGCTCCACGCCTCTGTTATGTGACTAGGTGACTGTGTAAACAAGTTAGTCTGCATTCCTCTTGAGGAGGGTGTTTCCCTTTCTTTTGTTCCTTGCACATTCAAGAGCACAGGAAATGTGCATGATCTTTTTTACAATGTACAGAAGTTTAGTTTGTGTTAAAGGTTATTAACTATTTGCCTGAAACAAACAGATACCTAAGGTTGGGAAAATTGAGACTAATATGTCATTGCTTTTGTTTTTTTGCACCATGAACTATAATAATAAAGCACTAATGTATTTTACACTAAGTTTTATTGGAATTGTATACTTTACATTTTATTAAAGAATATTATTATTATTATTACTACTATTAATAATTTTGTAATATTTAGTTAATTGTTCCTCCTTCGTCCACTTTAATAGTATTAGTAGTAGTATTAAATGTGCTGTTGTGTTTTAATAATATAAGAAGGCAGAAAACAAAGCAAACCTAAAAGAGCAGTTGAACTTGAACCCATTCCTGATTTTCAATCTGGAAAAAAAACACAGAAAGGCCTAGGAAAATCTGTACTGTACAAAGTGTACCGGTGTGATTTATGGAGGTGAGTGGAAATCAGAGAACCCAAAGGAAACCCATAAGAAAATTCAGAGAGTAACATGAGCTAAAGGTCAAACAGGTGAGCCTTATTTATAGACTTTTATGCTGTGTATTTATGCAGGTGTTTGAGGTATGATGTTCAATTCAGGCATAATTGATCATCTTAGGATGTAATTTACACCACTGAAACTAAAATACCAATCAGTCTGAGAACTGCAAAGTATCAGGCATAACATTATGACATTGCAATAATATGACCAGTGAAGTGAATAACACTGATTATTTCTTCATCATGGCACCTGTTAGTGAGTGGGGTATATTAGGCATCAAGTGAACATTTTGTCCTCAAAGTTGATGTGTTAGAAGTAAAAATGTGCGAGCGTATGTATTTGGACGAGTTTGTCAATAGCCAAATTGTGATGGTTAGACAACTGGGTCAGAGCATCTCCATAACTGCAGCTCTTGTGGGATGCTCCTGGTCTGCAGTGGTCAGTATCTATCAAAAGTGCTCCAAGGAAGCAACAGTGGTGAACCGGCGACAGGGTCATGGGCGGCCAAAGCACAATGATGCACGTGGGGGGCGAAGGCTGTTCCGTGTGGTCCGATCCAACAGACGAGCTCCTGTAGCTCAAACTGCTGAAGAAGTTCATGCTGTTAATGCTTGACGGGTTCAGAAGTGTTTTGGCAGCAAAATGGGGACCAACACAGCATTAGGCAGGTGGTCATAAAGTTATGCCTGATCAGTGTAGGGTTTTTTTTTATTATCGCATTATACTTTATTTTTCTGGCTCTTCGTCTCTGTGCAGTGAGAGGTTATGGGTTCACCTACCGCTGACGCCAGCGGTGTGCGCGCGAGTGGCGCGCTCACGCACGCGCTCAGGCACACGCGCTCAAGCACACGCGCATGCGCACACGAGCCGATCGCATCATAACAGTGAAAGCTGTAGAAGCTGCAGTCGATAAATTGCCTGAAACTACCCGCTTTCGTTGTTCGGTAGGTTATTTGCGTTGTGTGAACTGCTTTTTTTTTTTTTTTTCATTTTCTCGTCTTTCTCCATCCCATCTCTCTATCCATCTGTCTCTCAGTTCTATCCGGTGTGTGCTGATGGAGAGATGCAGTAGGTCAGTACCCTAAGAGTTAAGCTAGCTCTATTTGCTAATACAGTAATTGTCTAACCGCCTAGTTAGCAAACTAGATATCTAAATTACTAGCTGGCACGGAGTGTAAATATTGCAGCATGGCTCATGCTAACTCTGATAGTGTGTTAGCTATTAGCTTGGGTTAGCGGTTCTTTGACGCTAGCAACATTCTGGACAACAGATTCCTGGACGTTCTGAAGCAAAACTAATTATTACGTTGTAAACCTATTATTATGAAGATTGTAATAATGTGTTTTGATGTTAATCCTAAACATTTCTCAGTGGCATCATACTAGTGCACTCCGTGGACAGGTGAGAAGTATTTGGGAAGTATTTGGGAAGTATTTGGGATCCCCCCCCTTTGAAAGCTTATTATTGGATTGGTTTTTGAAGTTTTCTAGCAGTTTCAGATCAGCTCCCGGTAATGAGCCTATGTCACAAATAAGTGTGTCAATGCAGCGTTAATGACCATCATACCTTGTTGTTTTGGTGGTTAAGAAGTGCTGGGAAATTTCCATTAGCGTTGATAACGTAGAAGAAATTTGTCAACAAGCCATTCACTGAGTCTTCACGCCAGGGCAGTCGTGCACACTCGAAGAAAAGAGCTGTACACCATCTTATACATGAGTAATCACATGGGCAGTGTTGCTCTCTTAGATTCCCGGTCTGTTTTGACGTCAATTTTCTAACACGTGATCTCCCAGCGATAAGGACAATTTCTACATTTATGAAATCTGACAAGCATCTTTGTGTGGTTGACTTTTCAACAAATGCATTAGTGTTTAGCAGCCATGGTGGCCTGTGTCATCAGGGGAATATCTGTTGTTCTGTAAATGTCCCTTTATGACTGCAGTTTTACTGTTTTGTGTGTGTGCACATTTTAGTGTTAGCAGTGGCGGTAGCTACAGTGCCTCTTCCAGTAGCTGTATTGGATCTGCTCCAGCCCCACCGAAGTCTGTTTCCCCTTCCCCTTGGAGCTTCAACTGTATAGCCATGGTGGATGTAAGCAAATGGCCCCTATTCAGCCTTATGAGTGCACAGGACGCCGCCTCAATACGTCAGGCATGTGTGTTTGGAACATCCGCCAACGAGGCGATCTACATCACCCAAGATAACGAGGTGAGTGTGATGTGGAGTTAGGATTCGAAACCCAGTTAGTCAAGATAGCTAACTAGTACCATCTGCAACTCTGACTTGAAAGAAATGTCCTGGGTCTTACAAGAGTCTTTTGTGGCATGTGGTTTTACAATAATAGGACCAAAGTGAGGCCAGATTATACTGAAAAATAGGAACAAATTAGTACTGGCACACATGCCTGCATATGGCTTTCATTGTACTGACCCAATTCTTTCTAGGGCTTAATGTAATATGAGGTCTCAGATGTTAGCTACATTGTATACTGTTTATTATTTTTGTGTATGGAGGACACTTTGGTATTATTTGTTTGTTTTGTTTGTCAGGTGTACGTGTTTGGGCTGAACTGCAGTAACTGTTTGGGAACAGGGGACAGCACGAGCACCATTGTTCCTAAAAAGTTAGACTCCCTGAGTGGAAAGAAGTTGGTCAGTCTAAGCTATGGAAGTGGGCCACATGTTCTTCTCGCTACAGAGGGTAAGACGGGTCATTAGAGTCGAGTACTCATTTTTTGATTAGGAAATGCAGTCTGATTATCAATACAAAATGAAAGACTGGAGCTGTACAAAGCCGTACAGGAGCTAAGTAACCGTGGCTTCTACATGCTTGACCTTTTATGCATTTTCTCATCTTGTTTATGTAGACTTACGTCAGCATTTGGACTGATATATTTGCTGAACCTCTTACCATTGGATTTATTTGGATACCTTGTATTTGCTTCAATACATAATGTCAACTTCAAAGCAGAATCTTCTTTTTCTTTCGGCTGCTCCCATTAGGGGTCGCCACAGCGGATCATCCGTCTCCATACCACCCTGTCCTCTACATCTGCCTCTTTTACACCAACTACCTGCATGTCTTCCCTCACCACATCCATGAACCTCCTCCTTGGCCTTCCTCTTTTCCTCCTACCTGGTGGCTCCATCCTCAACATTCTTGTCCACATTTCCAAACCATCTTATTCTCGCCTTCCTCACCTTGTCACCAAAACATCCTACATGCGCTGTCCCTCTAATAAACTCATTTCTAATCTTGTCCATCCTCGTCACTCCTAACAAAAACCTCAACATCTTCAGCTCTGCTACCTCCAGCTCCGCCTCCTGTCTTTTACTCAATGCCACTGTCTCTAATCCATACAACAACTCAGATCTCACCACAGTCCTATAAACTTTCCCTTTCATTCTTGCAGATACCCTTCTACCACAAATCACTCCTGTCACTCTTCTCCACCCACTTCACCCTGCCTGCACTATTTTCTTTACTCTCTAACACACAGAATGTTTTGAAAATTAAGAGCTGTTTTATAATTTTGGCTTAGTTTCATTAAAAGTTTTACCACAATAATGGACCGACCAATTGAACCAATAAAACCAAGGAACTGTCCGGTTTATAGATCACACACATACTCAATACATGAATAGATACAGTGCATCTTTGTTGGTTCCTTTTTTAACTACTTTTATGTGCTAAAGGTTTGTGTTGTGAGTGTGTCCATCTCTATTCAGGTCAGGACAATACATGTGCCATTGCTGATCTTGAAAGTGTGTATATGAGGATAAAAAAATAAAAAAATCATTATTTCACAATGTATTACCTAAGTGAAATCAGGATATATAGTATTGTAAATTATTCTAGTGCCAGTATATATTGTCTTTTCTCAGATCAGTGCATCCTTTGCCTTTGCAGAGGGCCAGCTGTATGGGTGGGGACACAATGGGTACAGTCAGCTTGGAAACGGGACTACCAATCAGGGAGTGTCTCCTGTGCTCGTGACCACAAACTTGCAGAACAAGAGGGTGATCGAGGTGGCTTGTGGATCTCATCATTCAGTTGCCCTGACCCATGATGGAGAGGTAAGAAAAAAGAGAGGCAGTTCAGGAAATTAAGTCCCAGCAGTATTTTATTTTTTTTTATATTACAGTCGAACCCACTTATCTCGACCTCGGCTAACTCACCAACCCTATTAAGTCGCCGTTTTTGAAGTGGAACCGCCAAATTCTCGCTTTGTCTTAGCATTTTTTAATCGGTTATGTCGATTATTTTTTTTTTTTATGTCGCCGAACCCTAATATCTCGAGCACAAGGGGGGCAAATTTGCCACTTAATGTCGGTTATGTCAGGAATCCCCCTGCCACGCCCCCTTCGGCGGCGGCATTTCCCGAAGCACCCTGCTTCTTCTCCCTTGCACTCATCGCAGTCATGCTGATCACACACACCTTGACTCTCATTCACTCTTCACTCACTCATCCCATCTCCTATTTAAGCCCCTCACCTCCACACACTCGCGGTCCGTTATTGTTTGTGCATGATCGTATGTGTTGGTTCATGGCGGTCTGTGTAATCGCGTATACGTATCCCGCTACGTACCCTTCTTCTCGGAATCCGCATTCTCTCAACGGCACCCCGGATTACTCCGATCCTGCTGTTTTCCATGTTCACGCTGTCTGCACCACGCCCAGGGCTGCGCTTTCCATAGCGCGGATCCGTGGATTCTCTACACGAACTGTCTCTGCTTTCACAGAACTTCGTGGACCGTGCTCCCGGAGCGCACCACTGGATATTACTGCTTCACTACAAGTATTGGTGGATTATCTCCTAAGTATTCTCAATAAACTTTGTTTGCGTTTACTTCGGCTTACGCCTCCTTATCCGCATTACAGCTTATCTCGATCCGCATGACCAATCAAACAAATCGCGGCAACGCTGTTGTGTAAAAAACCTCCAAAAACACGTTCATGCACATTCTTATTTAATAAAGCACATCATGTACATAAAGAAATTTCAAGCACGGTAATATATTGCTGCCAAATTGGTTTTCGTTTATCTCGATCATCGGTTATCTCAACGCTTTTTGGCGTCCCCTAGGCCGGCGACATAACCGGGTTCCACTGTAATAGTGTTTATTTGAAATTTTCACATGCAATGTCCAGGTAGTCAAATAGACATTTTATGACCTATTAGTAATTGCATCCATGATCATTTTTTTTCCCCCTGAAAAAGGCAATACAAATTTCTTAAGCAGCATGGTCACCCTGAAGTAGATTTCTATTCTGTGATTCACATTTGTAGCACCTTACTTACTTAAACTAATTCTAATACCTATCTTTACCACTCTGAAAGACATTAGACAGAACTGAACAACCTCATGTCACTTATAGGTGCTCTTGACTGTTTTTAGTGTCTGACATTCTGCAAGCATTAGGAGGGAACATGTGATGCATTACTCTCTGAAGGCTTTTTTTCCCCTTTATGCTTTATAGCTCTACTGTATGCATTTGTGCGTAATTTTTAGATGTTGGTAAATTTGCATACATTGTGTATTTTGATGTTTAAGCTTCGCTAACTCCGCTGTAGATAGATGAATGGATGGATGAATGCATGAAATTCACTCAAGGATTTATCACACATTGCTTTACTTTATAAATAAGGCCAAGCTGTCTGAAACATATTAATTCTAATACAGGTGCATTCCCCATTGCAAATAGAATATTAAAATAGAAGCTTTTTCTTCGCAGCCAAAGTGTGTATACAGTATACAGCAACATTTTTTAAATTTTTTTACTAGCCTAATATTTTATTCAACATGAACTTTGGTGGTTTTGTATTGGTTTGCACATTATTTATCATTTCAGATGATTTACTTGTGTGTCTTCTTTTTTGTTCACTCAGGTGTTCGCTTGGGGCTATAATAACTGTGGTCAAGTGGGATCAGGATCCACGGCCAACCAGCCCTCACCACGCAGGGTCTCCAGCTGCCTCCTTAACAAAGTAGTTGTCAGCATAGCGTGTGGTCAGACCTCCTCCATGGCGGTAACAGACAACGGAGAGGTAAAAGTGAATAAAGTGAATGTGTGTCTCTTTAGTTTTAGCCCCCAAAAAAGCACTATTTAATCGGATAATTTTTTAACAGAACAGACGCTTTGTTCACAATTTTTTTTTATCTTTAACCGCTTTTATTTGTGCAATTATATACTGTGTGCTTATGTATTTCAGGTGTATGGTTGGGGTTATAATGGTAATGGACAGCTTGGGTTGGGGAACAATGGAAATCAGCTCACACCATGCCGTCTAGCAGCGCTGCAGGGTGTTTGTGTCTTACAGGTAATTTTCAAAGGTTTTATTATATATTGAAATATTTAATTAATATTATTGCAAATTTGAGTTATAGACTTTTTTTTTTATTGCAATGAAACATTGCCATATGTTGTTGCACAGCTGAATCCTCGTTCGTTTACTATATTGAGCTAAAGCTCATGCCATGTGTTTCAGATTGCCTGTGGTTATGCCCACACATTGGCACTAACAGACGAGGGACTGTTGTATGCGTGGGGAGCCAACACTTATGGCCAGCTTGGTACCGGCAACAAGAGCAATCAACTCAGTCCTGTTCAAGTCATGGCTGAGAAAGAGAGGTGAGAGAGGGTGGATTTTCTCTATAGTTTGTTGTTTTGGTCTTTGACATTTTTCTGTTTTCTTTTTTTCTCAGGTTACATGAGAACTCTGTGACTGTGTGACTGTTAGGTGTTGCTATACAGTCACATCAAATTACTGACTGTGTATGTGTTTGTGTTTGTGGCTAGTCAGCATGCCAGCACTTATCCACATTGTTGGGTCTTAGAGTCCTTTCCTGTCAGCTTGCTCTGGTGTTTCCTCTGTTTCCTGTATAGTTGTTGTGTGTTGGGCACAACTCTTAAGGGCATGTTCGAATATAGTGTGTATTTACCCCATGTTCTTAGTTTGCAATTGCAGAGAGATGGCATTTCCTGAAAAAAAAAAAAAAAAAAAGGAAAAATGTTTGTCCAAAAAAAACATTTTGTTCCAGAAGTATGTGAAGAAACACTGTGAAGGATTTGTTGGTGTTCTTTGACTGTTATTTAGCCCCTGATTATTTTCTTTTTATACAGTGGTGTGAAAGGGATTTTTTTTTTTTTTTTGCATGTTTGTCAAACTCTGTTTCAGATCATCAAACTAATTTAAATATTAGTAAAAGAGAACACAAGTGAACACAACATGCAGTTTTTAAATGAAGGTTTTTATTATTAAGGGAAAACAAAATCCAAATTGGTTATCTTTAACTAATATTTAAATTAGTTTGATCTGAAAAATTAAAGTGTGACAAACATGCAGAAAAAAAAATTATAATCAGGAAGGGGGGAACACTTTTTCACACCACTGTGTGTGTATACATATAATAAAAATTATATATAAAAATAGTTTATATTGTTTTTTTCTTTGTCAACTGAATTGTGTTCCTTCACTCTGATTACTTCGAAAATTGCTCCAGGATTGTGGAGATAGCAGCATGTCACTCCACACACACCTCAGCAGCGAAGACACAGAGTGGCCGGGTGTACATGTGGGGCCAGTGCAGAGGTCAGTCCATCGTATTACCCCATCACACACACTTCAGCTGCACCGATGACGTCTTTGCCTGCTTCGCAACACCATCCGTCATGTGGAGACTCCTGTCCATGGGTGAGTTTCCAGCATTATGGACATGTACTATTGTCCTCAGCTTAGTATTACTCAGAGATTGTTGTAGAGTATTTTCTCACAAGTTTTAAATAAGGAGAGAAGACCAATGAGGATGCGTTCTGATAACTTCGAGACATTGCCTAGCCTACACAGGAGTCTTAAAGAATGGTGATCAATATGTATACTGTAGCAGTATACACGGAAATGTATGTACTGCAGTATACACTGTAGTGTATGTAATGTCATTTCTTAACAATTAAATTACAGTGCATAATTTAGCAAAACAGCAATTTACAGTACTGTACTGTACAAACTATGTAGTATATATATGTATGTAGCAGCAGGAACACTGAATGACGGGCACCAGTTCACGATAGGAGGCTGGAGCATACACTGCTACTTTTGCCTGTCACACAAAACTTACAAATAAATAAATAAATAAAACTATTGTAACTCTGGGATTATCTGTACTATGTTCTTTGGATACCTTTCATTCCTAGGTCATGTTGAGCTGCACCAGAGCTCTTCGATTCAGTCCAGGTTCAGCCTTCCCTCTTGGTCACGGCTGAATAATGTGTCTACATGACATTTTACTAAAGTGTATTAACACAACAATGACTATGCTTGTAGAGCGCGACGATTTCCTGACTGTGGCTGAGTCTTTGAAGAAAGAGTTTGACAGTCCCGAGACCTCAGACCTCAAATTCAGCATAGATGGCAAATTCATTCACGTGCACAAAGCAGTGCTTAAAATCAGGTGTGTGCTGCACTCCATTTCATTCAGTGTATGTGGTGGGATTTGTTTGTTTGCTCAAAAAAAAAAAAAAAAGAAAGCAAGAAAGAAAAAGAGCACACTTTTTGGCTTGGTAATGCAGAGCTTAATGTTATAATTATTATAATTTTTTTTTTAATTACTCAAAAGCATTTTGAACAAGACTTGCAAATGTTAATATCATTACTTGAATGATCAAAAGAAGGCATTGCTCTGTTTTTTTTTTAAATTGATTGCCTGTCTGAAGTCATCCTGCGAGTCATACACAACTAGGTGATAGTAAGATACATCCAAAACACATCCAGATTTGGTAGCACACTATATCGACAACACACGTTTGATTTCATTTGAGTATGAATGCCAAACACACCATGATTTGGCAGCTGAAATGATTGTAGGTGTGCTAATCTATTAGTAACAGATATCAGACTCAAATGTAAATTAGAGACCGTTTTTTTGCCATTTTTAAATTAATCGGCATCGACCGATTGTGCTGCAAATTAGCCCAATAATTAGGCAGGTGCATCTGACACACAAAACCGTGCGTTCTGCACTTGCATGTGAGAAGGAGCTTTTTTACCTGCTGTTACTTTTTTTTTAAATCATATCTGCTAAGTTGCAAAGATAAGAGCAAGAGTGACAACACTCAACACTTTATCACAATATATTGGCATATTTGTAAATATCAGCATCGGCATGAGATAAACCCATATCTTACCTCTAATGTAAATATGTTATTTCTTCCACAGATGTGAACACTTCAGGTCAATGTTTCAGTCCCACTGGAATGAAGATATGAAAGAGGTGATTGAGATCGATCAGTTCTCCTACCCCGTCTACAGGTCCTTCCTCGAGTTCCTCTACACGGACACTGTAGATCTTCCTCCAGAGGATGCTATTGGTAAGTGCAGGCGAGTAGGTTGTAGCTCTGTGAGAAGGTTCTAGCACACAATCTACACACACAATTAGCATTCGGTTCAATCTAAATGTAAAAATTAATAGGATTTTTT
The DNA here is from genome assembly GCF_946808225.1 of Silurus aristotelis. NCBI lineage: Eukaryota > Metazoa > Chordata > Actinopteri > Siluriformes > Siluridae > Silurus > Silurus aristotelis. The sequence goes on along the minus strand of NC_139593.1, from coordinate 10,783,271 downwards.
TTTTAGATATTTTCTCAAAATACTGGAGTGAAAACCTTTTAGTACACATTTAACATTACGCCATCTACTATTTTTTTTGCCCCCTTTTTGTTTTATTAAAATGTGTAGGATTACTGGATCTGGCAACTTCGTACTGTGAAAACAGGCTGAAGCGGCTGTGTCAGCACATCATAAAGCGGGGCATCACTGTGGAAAATGCTTTCTCTCTGCTTTCTGCTGCAGTCAGATATGATGCTGAGGTACAATTAACCCTCCCGTACAGGACACACAAAATGCACAGGCTTTTGACGTGCAACATCTGGCTAAAGTAGCTGGAAGACCACAAGCCTAAGGAGTTGTTTAAAGATGAAATACACAGGTTGAACCGTCATCTGTGTGTGGTAAAATGTGATTGGCCCATTATAAAGGAAATTGATTCTTTATAACACAAATGCAGATATTTAATTTATTCAGCTTTTGCTCCTTTTGCTCTGAATTGTTTTGTACTGTTATCTGAGATATTTGTCAGTGGGTGTGGGGAAAAAACTGTTTTATTCTAGGTTGCCCAGGAGAACAAGGCAAATAGATGTAAATAGAAACTTGTCCACTGCTTTGAATATCGATATTTCATTATTCATTTTACAGTTATATTTCTTTCATTTAGGATCTTGAGGAATTCTGCTTTAAGTTCTGTGTGAACCACCTGACCGAGGTGACTCAGACAGCAGCGTTCTGGCAGATCGACGGGAACATGCTGAAGGAGTTTATCTGTAGAGCCAGCCGCTGTGGAGCTTTTAAAAACTGATACACACACCAGAGCTAACTTTTATCATGAGTGCAGCTGTTACTCCAAACTCATCCACACCACTAGAGGGCACTGTTACTATGTGTTTATTGGATTTATTATTATTATTTTTGGTTAGTTTTGCTTGAATATTGATAACTGTTATAGAGCAGCTGGAGAATGGATGCTTTTTGTCATGAACAAATCTTTAACAAAGGATTTTGAACTTATCTTGATGGACATCATTATGTCTTTTACGCGTCAGTGTTGGTACTGTACGAATAGAGATGAATAACTTGCATTTCCACTAGACTTTTCAGCACTTGGTTTGTCTGAGAGTTGGGCCATCTTTATATCTGATGCAGTTACAGTCGAGTGTACTCTGTCAGTGTTACGCTGATTAATTATATAATCCACTCTGGAACCTTAATTTACAGTGTAGAGACAATGTAATGTCCTAATACACACCTGCTGGCCTTATTAGGCTTTAAATTGTGTTGGGAACTGAATAACTATTTTTATTTTTTATTTTGGGGGGGCCCATGTTGCTATGCATCGTTCCATAGCAACGCCACCTGACACCACATTCCAATTGGCAGAGCCAGGGTTAAGGTGACTGGAGATAATTGGTTGTTTTTCTTTCTTGTTTTGGTGCAGCTCAGTTATAATTTCCTTATAAAATAATGATGTGATCGTGGATATGACCTTGATTCATGCACCTTTTCATATTTGCTGCTCTCATCTTAAGCATGACATGTTCATCTATCAGAATAGAGACGTGCAGCACTACTCACGTGTGCTTGAGGAAGACCACTTAGATTCTTTTTTTTCTTTTTTTTTTTAAACCAGAAAATCTGTTTACTTGTTACTATTTGTGCATAGAAATATTCTTTGACATGGAATTTTAGGCACAAATATGCACATTAAAATTGCACCTCTACTTGTTTTTTTTTTCTTTTCTTTTTATTACAAAACAGATATAACTCTCAATACCAGCTGCGGGATTGAAAACTGACTTGACCACTTGCCTCTTTAATTTCCTTTACTCCTTTTTTGTCATTTTCTCCTTGCTAACAATTTGCTTAAGAGCTATTGATCTTAATTGAGCTAACAGATTTTGCATAAAAAAGAAAATGTGGCGAGTCATCTTTGATAAAGTACAAGCATTTTCAGGCGTATTTCAGTATGATAATACTCAGTACTGGATCGGTGCATATTTAATTTTCTTGTATCATTTTCATATTTTGTATAACGTTTTGCTTTGTGTTGGTTTATGCAAAAACACCTGTGAATATAAAGTTGCAGAAAAGTTGTTGAACTGTATATATTGTATAGGTTTTGCACTAAATATAAATTTAGTAAGTAAAATGATTTATGACTGTGTTGCAACATATTAACTGTTATCAAAATAAAGCTATGGTAGGGTTTTGTGAAAGGTTGGTGTGTTTGCAGGGTTTTTTTTCATTCATTCACCTTAGTAATCATTGTATTATTTGACTATGAAATAATTGTAGGAGGCACATTTTAATCTGGTATCAAGGCATGGGTTAAATGTTTGTGCAGGAGCGTAATAGCATTTTAAAGTGACAGGAAAAAATATGGACATTCGAACAAAACATTGTCATAATTTAAAAGTTTCATAGGAAGGTAAAATTGTTTATTGTACAAGATTTATAAAGCTGTAGATACTCTTCAAATAGCATTAAAATAGGAAATTACATTGGGATGATTGTCCATGTTTAAAAACTATTCAAATTGAGTTGAAAAGCAACACAAATTAACGTTATGTAAAACCTTTAAAATGGGTGTAACTCTATATTTGTTTGTAAACCACAGAATCAGATATGTGTTTAAAAATTCCGCTTTGGCGACCCCTAATGGCAGAAGCCGAAAGACAGAAAGAAAAATTATAAATTTTAACCATGTTCTGGAAAGTTCTGAATTTAAATAAACACATACAGTTCGTATAAGTGCGAATGGTATTAGTACTAAATATACTATTTCTTCTGATTCCTTTAACACGGATTTTCTTTTTAATATGTAGAACTATTTTTTTACCTAGAAAGCTCTTTGTCATATTTCTGTATTTCTCTAAATAATGTATTTTAAATCTTGCTCACTATATCCACATATCCAGGTAAGAGGTACATATTAAATAAAGATACACGGGATAAATGAGGAAACGCTTTAAACCCCTTTTTGAGCTCTAATGTTTATGAACGATAGATAGAAAAATAACAGTACAGCAGTTGGGATGTTTTTTGTCATATCTGGCAACTCAGATTTAAAGGACTTCTCAGTAGCTCCACCTGCTGCTTGACGTCAAACTAAACAGGAAGAGAATGCTGTGGAAGGAGGACTGATCTCACACACCGGTGTGTATTGTGTCACACAGCTCTCTTGTTAATGACCGAATGGCAGCGACACATTGCAACTACCGGTTACCTCCCGGTACCGGAGAAAACTGGTTCATCTCGACCGGTCAAGATGACGTCAGTAACGTAAAGGAGAGCAGCACGCAGACGGAGGGCAAAGTGCAAGGTTAGGACCAGCCAGGTCGTTACCCTAAACCCGGGACTGTGCCCCCAAACAGCTCATTAAAACTCTGAATAGTTTGATTACACATTATAGTGGTAGATCTTTAGCTAGTGTGTAGTTCAATAAATGGCGAAGGGGAAGTTCAGTGGTTAAGATGGTCGTTTTCTGTTTAGAAGGTTGTGAGTTCAAATCCCCACACCACCATAATCTGGTGCTGGGCCCTTATTTATAACCCTTAATCCTGAAATTCAGATGTATGAATGGAGTAATTGTGAGTTGCACTGGATGATGCTGTAAATGCTGTAAATGCCAATAAAAGTGTATCATCAACAGAGGTGGCTAAAGTACACACACATTGTTTACTTAAGTAGAAGTACAGATACTCATGTTTTTAAAGACTCCAGTAAAAGTTAAAGTACCGACTACACTTTTTTTACTCAAGTTAAAGTAAAGAAGTTTGGGCTCTGACGTGTATTTAAGTAAAACGTAACAATTACTGCTACCTGTTTTAGTGTCATGCTGGTAACTGATCCACACATTATATCAAATTATTCATACAAAAACTGAATGTATCCAGACTGAACAACCACCATATAGAATACAAGCAGAGAAAAGACTAAGATGACATATATATATATATATATCTCAAAATGTATTCTGATACAGTATTTTTCACCTAAAGACTGCTCCTGCTCACTCAACCTACAGATCCTATACCTTTAAATGGATCAGTATGCAGTGATAAATGGTTTTTGAATATCAGCATCAGTTTCTATTTCTTAGAACTGGGCTTGGCTGAAGTAGTCAGACAGTCAGACAGTCATTCTATTTTGTCTTAAAATATTTCTCTCTCTGTTCAGGTCATGGGCCAAGACTGTCCAAAGTGAACCTCTTCACATTACTGAGTCTCTGGATGGAACTTTTCCCCAGAAGAGAATCTCAGAGACGAGACAATGCATCAGTAAGGACATGTTTATTCTCTCAGACTTTAGAGATGATGCTTGGGTTGTCTGGAGCTTTTATCTCACACCTACGCAAACTGATTTAAACACTGACTTCAATTGGAAATGAAAGTGAATTTAATCATTTCTATATCACACGTATTTTGATTTGTCTGTTATTTGCTCGAAGCATTTATCAGTAACCTGCTGGACAGGGTGTTGTCTTTTGAATTGTTGTCACTCCTCCATGTTTTCTTCCTTCAAGAAACCCAGGTATGAATATGCAAATTAGAAACACCTTCAAACTTGCACATGCTCCTCTCCTTCCTGGTGTTACATGACCCTTATTTGGATAATTATGTAAAAAAAAAAAAAAAAAGCCTTCCTAACATTTTAGACTTATAGAGTTTTTGACAATGTGCCTGAGTTTAAATTGTAATGCATTTTTTTCAGGTGCAAGTCACTGGTTTGGTGGTGGTCCATGAGCAAAGAATTCTGGGTCTTCATTGTTCTGGAGTGGAGCTCCATGCCGGCCAGGTGGCCGTTATCAGACACGGGTCCAGATTAAAGGGTTGCGATCTTTATTTCTCCAGAAAGCCTTGTTCTACCTGCCTTAAGATGATAATCAATGGTAAGTAACCACTGTTCACTCCACTGCTACTTCCTGTCTGTATAGATGAACTTAAAAAAGGTCTTAGTTTAATTAGTTTGGTTTCAACAAAATATTAGCACTAATTATTTTCTAATAATCTAATCAACATTTTGATGATAAGTGAGGAAAGAGGTGAATGACCAGATCTGTTATCAGATCAGGCTTCAACTATGCAACCACTCTTTACAACCATGATGAGCAGAAAAACATCTCACATGTCAAACAGGATCGGCTTCAACAGACTGCTTTAGGTTTCTGGGAGACGAGAACAATTTGAGGATACAGTCAACACAGAATCACTGAAAGTGTACATATTGGAGAAATGCCTTGTGCTTATTTTCTTCTGTAAGATGATTTAGGGTAAATTTGTATCTGCATTTTGAACAATGCCAAAGATTTTGGAATTGATGTTATCGAATCTGTAATTTATAACCTTGTCTCCATAATCATTATCCCTCTCATTCTCTCAGCCGGGGTGAACAGGATCTGCTACTGGCCTGCTGATGCTGAAATGAGCCTGCTGTCTGACAAAAGCGAAGCTACAGGTTCTCATCTCCAGGAGGCCGCTCTGGACGCAGCAGCTGCCGAGAGACTCAAATCCTGCAGCAGGCTGCACATCTGTGTGCTGCTCCAGCCTCTTGCCAACTCCATGCTTCAGTTTGTAGAGGAGACGTCCCGCAACAGTGACTTTCTGAGCCGAATGGCGGCAGATGATCCCAGTGTAGATGTCCTTGAACTCTTCAGGAAAGAGTGCTGGAGGAACTGGAATAGGTTTTCGAAAATATTTGTGATTGATGATGTGGAGGTGCACCGAGAGTTGCTCAGTAAGATGAACCTGGAGAACTTTTGCACAGAACCATATTTCAGTGAACTGCGACAGCACATGAGGGATCTAATCAGGATTCTGGCATCTGTGGCTGCAAGTGTTCCCGTTCTCGAGCACGAATATGGGTTCTACGAGACAGAACCTACAACCAGTGGATATAGGACATTATCTCAGGATGTTGTGAGACACTGCATCATCCAGGCAGCAATACTGTCTTACAGAACAGGTGAGATGTCGGAGTATGCAGGGAGGTTGTCTCTTAAAGTTCTTCTTACAATTAATAATGCAGCATTTTCTCAGTCTCAGGAGCTTGTGGGTGCTTGACATGGGCAGGGTTTTCAATTGTTAATAAAATTAAATAGATGACTACTTCAATAATTTCCTAATAAAATAACTTTATATGGCAATTATATATGGACCATCAGTGTGTGAAACCTGTAAAAAAAAACTTTTTTACATAGAGAACTATTACATTTTCAGCTAAGTAGAGAACCTCAATATGAATTCTCATTCTAATGAAAGCCTAGAAGATCTGTTGCATAACTTGTAATTAATGCAATTCCTAAGTAACTATTAGTAGAGTGAAGACAACATTCCTCATGCCATTCCAGCACCTCCACCAGCCTGGACTGTTGACACAATGCAGTTTTCTGACCCGTCTATCTGTGTTTGCCAGCAGAAATCATGATTTATCAGACCAGATAATGTTCTGTGTAGTTTTGGTGAGCCTGTCTTCATTTCAATATGGACACAATATGGTCTTCTGCTAGCTCATTCACCTGAAGGTTCACTATGTTGTGCATTTTCAGATGCTTTTCTTCTCACCACAACTGTACAGAATGCCTCTCTAAATTTCTGCAGCCTTTCTGTCAGCTCAAACCTGCAAGGTGTTTCCCTGTACAGAGCATTCAGCATTCTCCTACCGATACACCCCATGTCCCTCGTCTGCACATGTACAAACCATCTCAATCTCGCCTCCCTCACCTTGTCTCCACCTTGTCTTACATGCGCTGTCCCTCTAATAAACTCATTTCTAATCCTGTCCATCCTCGTCACTCCCAACGAAAACCTCAACATCTTCAGCTCTGCTACCTCCAGCTCCACCTCCTGTCTTTTACTCAATGCCACTGTCTCTAATCCATACAACATCGCAGGTCTCACCACAGACCTATAAACTTTCCCTTTCACTCTTGCAGATACCCTTCTACCACAAATCACTCCTGCCACTCTTCTCCACCCACTTCACCCTGCCTGCACTCTTTTCTTTACTTCTCTAACACACTCTCCATTACTTTGCACTGTTGACCCCAGGTACCTGAACTTCTCCACCTCTTCTCCCTGCAACTGCACCACTCCACTGCCCTCCCTCTCATTCACACACATGTACTCTGTCATCTTACTCCTACTGACTTTCATTCCCCTTCTCTCCAGCACGTACCTCCACCTCTCCAGGCTCTCCTCAACCTGCTCCCTACTCTCACCACAAATAACAATATCATCCGCAAACATCATAGTCCACAGAGACTCCTGTCTGACCTCGTCCGTCAACCTGTCCATCACCACTGCAAACAGGAAAGGGCTTAGGGACGATCCTTGATGCAGTTTAACCTCCACCTTGAACCAGTCTGCCGTTCCTACTGCACACTTTACTGCTGTCACACTGTTTTCATACTCATATTCATGTCCTGCACCACCTAATACGTTCCTGAGGGAACCCAGATAATAACTTATTGAAAAAGACTGCATTGTACTGAGAAATGTTGTGTTTTTGATATTTTAGAAGATCCAAAAGTTGGAGTAGGTACAGTGATTTGGGCTGAGGGCAAATTGGTAAGTAAAGAGTTTTTTTTTATTATTTTTAAATGCTGCTTTAAATCACAGATAATAATAATGATAATAATAATTATCATTATATAGTTTTTCAATACTCTTTTACATTAATTTCTCTTTGTCATTTACTTCATTTTTTTAGATGGTTAATAGTTCAAACTTCAAAACATTTTATGATGAAAAATTTCTCCCTTTTAAAATTTTAAAGGCTTCCCTAAAAGGACAAATGGAAAAAATCCCTAAGTGTACTTGTTTGCTGTTTTTTTACTGTTCCTTCACTGATTTGTTGTAAATATTTGTTGTCCTTGTCCATGCTCAGCCTCAGTGTGATGGCACAGGGAACATGTACTTGGTTGGATGTGGTTATAACGCGTATCCTGTGGGCTCTGAGTATGCCGAGTTTCCTCAGATGGACGACAAGCAGGAAGAAAGGCAGCGACGCAAATATCGCTACATTATCCATGCTGAGCAGAACGCACTCACTTTCAGGTGTGCAAATCCCAGAGCGTTTATAAATTCATCATGTGTGAAGCAAATCACAGCTTATAACAGGTTACATTAATGCATTTGTTTTAATCATTTCTTTAGAAACTATTAAACAGAAAATAATCTGTGCAAATTTTAATACATTCATACATTCACACATCCTAGAAGGAGTCAAACATTTTCTGCAGGACAGAGCACTTGTTTCTTAATAAAATGTGGGGTATTTTTGTCTTTTTGTTTAAAAAAAGGAAATTACTGCTTATAGCTGCTCTAACAAGTGATACAGGAACTAACTGATGGTTCATAAGGGTAAATATAAATAAATAAATAAAATAGTGTTATGTTCATCAGTATGATCCCTAAATAAAAAATAGAAAGCACTTCAAAACATACAGTTATGGAGCACATCACATCACTTAATGCTTTGCTTTATCTCTTATTTGTAGCTGCTTCTTCTTTCGGCTTCTCCCATTAGGGGGCGCCACAGCGGATCATCCGTCTCCATACCCCCCTGTCCTCTACATCTGCCTCTTTCACAACAACCACCTGCATGTCTTCCCTCACCATATCCATTAACCTCCTCCTTGTCCTTCCTCTTTTCCTCCTTCCTGGTGGCTCCATCATCAGCCTACTACTACAGATATACCCCATGTCCCTCCTCTGCACATGTCCAAACCATCTCAATCTCGTCTCCCTCACCTTGTCTCCAAAACGTCCATTATTCGCCATCCCTCTAATAAACTCATTTCTAATCCTGTCCATCCTCATCACTCCCAACGAAAACCTCAACATCTTCAATCTCTTATTCATAGCTACACCACAAAAATGTACATATATTACCAATCTTTAAACCAGAGTTTGCAGAGTGTAGATTTAATGCAGGCTCACAGTAAAACCTAAACCCATCTTATCTGTGCAGGAAAGTAGCTCTCTAGCAGGAGAACCTTCGAGAAGAAACATTTCCATATATTTCATGCTGCTTTTTTTTCCATTTATGTTGGATGTTCAGAAGTGCCGATGTGAAGGAGGAAGAAAACACAATGCTCTTCGTCACTAAATGCCCATGTGATGAATGTGTACCTCTGATCCATGGCACCGGCATCAAACAAATCTACACCACAGACCTGGACAGTGGGAAAGTCAAACACGACATTTCCTACATCAGTTTCAACCGGCTTCATGACATCCGCAAGTTCATCGTACGTCTGCAACCATTTTCTACAATAAGATATTCGGATTTTATAGATACAATATACGGACAAACGTTTGTAGATACCTGGCCATAAGATTCATATGTGAGAACACCTCATTTTATATTTAGTCCCCATTTGCTGTTAGAATAACCTCCACTTCTCTGGGAAGATGTTTCACTAGATTTTGGAGTGTGCTTGTGGAGATTCCTGCAGCCACACGGGTGTTAATAAAGTCAGGTACTGATGTAGGATGAGGAGGTCTGGGGTGCAGTCAGTGTTACAAATCATCCCAAAGGTGTTCAGTAGGGTTGAGGTCACAAGACCTGCTATCCATGTGAAGCATATCTTCATGGAGCTGTCTTTGTGCACAGGGTAGGGCTGCAACTAACGATTCTTTTGATAATAGATTAATCGGGCGATTATAAATAAATTTTTCAATTGGATGTTTTGCTTATTATAACTAAATAAAAGCCTAATTCGAGGTATTTACGTATAAAAGTACTTTAAAAATGCAAAGGCCACATATTGAGTTTAAATAACTTACATTTTTTATATTTTGAAGCTTATAGTAGCTGCATGTTCACTCATGCGTGGTTTTTTCTTTCTGTAAAAAACAAAAACAGCATTTGAGTATGCAAGGTGAACCTTTGTATTGTTTTTAATGATAATTGCAGATGGCAAGTTGACAACCGTTCTGCAAATAATCAATATAATTTATAATACAAACATTGTTTTGACAATTTATGTAAAAAAACACACATTCTAGAAACATGCATCTGGAATATATAATGAATTTAATTAGATATAATAATACAATGATATATGAACAAATTAAATATACAAACATTGAAAAAAAGCATTTGAATGTGAAGCTGCAGTGTGAAAACGGATAAATTGAACTGTTGTAGTATACGAATGCTATAAAAAGAGAATGGAACTGAGAATCGCAGTAAGATAACAGGCTTAATTATAAAAAAAGGGGAAAAAAATGCACTTCATTAAACTGTACTATTTGAACAAGATGAGGATTATACAGTTTTTCTTACCGTGCTGATGTTCCGCCTTCATCCGTGACATCAGTATGTTTACTTTTCACGTGCTCGTGCGTCACTGTGGTACTTCCATGCCACACAAGCATTTAATATAAAATGTTCCTATTTCTTGGCTGACTTGGGACGCACACTATTTCCTGATGCTGGTTGATCTGTTATCTTGCTGTCACGCTAACACTCATTTGAGCATCCCAACTAATCGATAACGGCATTAATTTCATTATCGATTTGATCGATTAGTTGTTGCAGCACCAGCACTGCCTTATTGTCATGCTGGAATAGGTTTGAATCTTCTAGTTCAAGTGAAGGGAAAGTTCAATGTCCCAGCATCCAAAGACGTCCTATACAATTCCGTGCCTCCAAGTTTGTGTTGGCAGTTTGAGGAAAAACACATCTGTCTGGGAAAAGTCAGGGGTCCCAATATGTTTATCCATATAGTGTGCACTTTTATGTTTTAAAGCTAAAGGACCCTTTTAATAGTAATCTATCCTGCAATTTTTTTTAATTGATTCAGCTTTTGTTTTAGCACATGTTCACTTACACGATCAGTGCATATAAAAGGAACACTGTTCTTGTGAAGTTGTTATTTCAACACTGATGCATTTGGATAGATTACACACGTAACCCTTTAAAGGATTTATTAGAGATTTTGCATAGCTTGCCTGAACAGCTCGAGCGTTAAAATAAACAGATTTTAGCTCTCAGGGAGGTTGAATTTCTTGTTTGGGGAAACTACACATCCACTACAGATGTCACACACAGATATGAGTATGCTTGAATCCTTAAAGAATTCCTTAAATAATACACATCCGTAATACTACTCGCATAACAGTATGTCTTTATGTCTTGTGTACTTTTTATTTCAAGTGGCAGAGGTCATCTGTGGTCAAAAGTGCTTCTGAACAAACTGCTACACATTTATCAAGTAAGAATTGACTGTTTGTAATTACAGTAATTTCCGGACTATTAAGCGCACCCATATATAAGCCGCACCCACTGAATTTGACAAAGATTTTTATTTTGAACATAAATAAACCGCACCTGTCTGTAAGTGTCTACACTGAAACTAATGAACTTTACACAGGCTTTAATGAAAGACAGTGTCTCTTACACGGCTTGTATCTAAACAGTAGAGTACCAAGAAAGTCATTGTTCACTGTCTTCCTCCTTCCTTTCACAACTATTTCTCTCGAGAGTTTATCTTTTGGCATTTCCTGTAGACAGTGCGAGTGAGCAGCAGTTCAAACAGGGAAAAACCCAGGAAAAAATCCATAAATTTGCCGCTTCGTTGTTTAAACCGCGGGGTTCAAAGCGTGGGAAAAAAGTAGCAGCTTATAGTCCGGAAAATACGGTATTCATTTTACCAGACAGTATTGGTTTTCTGCAACATAACACTGTTTATCTGTCAGTAAGGTCGTGTACAAAACTGCATTCTCATGAAATTATAAAAACAGGCCAACATTCGACCGTCACATCATGCTTAGATTTAAAGAGCTGTCAAATAAAGTGTGCACCTTTTTCTCTCTGTTCATTGCAGATGGCAATTTGAAGAGCAGACGACAAGGTGATGTGGATTCTCAGTGCAATAAAAGACCGAAAAACTGAAGTACCGGAGTTCTTAATTGCAAAAGTTTACAGATAAAAAAATACCAGGCTACGTGCACATATAGGGACATTACTGATGTGAAAAACTACACCACATCATCTAATTGTGTTTACATACACTTTATGGGAAAGGGTTTGTGGGCACCTGACCATAATATTCGTGTGCTTTTTGAAGAACCCTTTATGGCAGGAAAAAGCCGGTGTCCCAATACTTTTGTATATTGTGTAACGTGCACGTTATATCGAACGTGTTTTCCAATCATTTGCATTTGCACCGTTACACCGAGGACAGTCATTATATAAATTCCACTGAGCATTCGCTTGCATGTAAAACATTTCATATACAGACTGCCTTTTAGTGATTATAATTAATTATTTTTTTTGTGTTCAATAGTTCATATTTTGTGAAAGCTACGACATTTGGAATTCACACTCTTTATTTCTGTAGGCTGCACCAATGCCAGAAAGCCTTATTTCTCTGTGATGGGTTTTGTTTTTCAGTGATACATTTTCTCTATTTCATATAAACGCAGTTACACAGTGAAGAAGATTATTGCTTACAACTTCTACAAGTCGCAATGTTTTAACTCGGACATCCTGCTGATTGTTTGTCCACTGAAGAGCTCAGACGATGAGAGTAAACCTGTGTGGCGCAGAACATGAAACCCAATACACGCTTGCTATATTTGTGTGTGTAAACTCAATTTTACTCAGATATACAGTTGAGCCATCTTCTGTGTTGTACCCAAAAACCACAAAAAAAACTCCCAGAGGATTTCTGATAATGCTTGAATTTTGCTTTATTTGGTGATATGGTACAATTAGCACTGAAGAAGGAAGGCTGTGACACGGGGTCTCCATGGGGAACAGGTTCAGACTTCAAATCTGAATGTTTCTTTCTGTGTATGCACGGATGTGTGGATATTCAGTAAATTTGACTACAGTATCTAATTATGTGTATGGTTCCCCTGTTGAGTTTAATGTTCCATGATTTATTTTACATTACACAATACTGAACAGCCTGCAGCCCATCTGAGCTCTGAATGCTAATTCAAACTGGGAGAAGCAGAAGGAATGCCAATAGCATGTGACGCATTGGTTCAGGCGTTGAAATATTTACTGAATTTGGAAATAAATTTTGTTTCCTTGGTTTAATAAAACAAACGGTACGGGGAAAAATATGAATAAATCAGTCTGTAGAATGAATATAACACATTTCACATATTGGCAAATGTGATAACACGGGTCAAGACCACCTCAGCATACAATTTCCACGTAATCCAAATATTCTAATGATACAATCATACAAGTGAATCAAAATCAACCAAAGTGCAGCGAATAAAAGCAAAAGGACGAAAAGTTTTCAAACGGCGTAACTCAAATATAGCGAGTTGAGAGGTTCACTGCTTAATCGATTCAAAATATGCTACTAGAACATATTTAAAATTAACAACAAAATTAAATTAAGCTCCCCCTAGAAAGATGTGTTTAAAAAATACAAAATTAAGCATGAGGGAAAAAAAAAAACAAACAAACATTTAAAACACAACAAAAGGCACCTGTTTTGAACGTTCGTGTCCTCGACTGTTCTGTTGTAGGTTCGAGCTAAAATGTCGTAATCACTATGAAACAACTAGCATACCAGCTAATAAACAAAAATACACTGAAGTACTGCAGGGATACAGCACAGAACCGCCCAAATGCAACATAATAAACGTGTACTGGAAAAAATAATATATATATTTATATATATTAGTGGGATTAAACGACATGACTCCTATAGTCAGTCCTATAGGAACAATCGAGCACTGGATACACTACAGTACGAGCACATTACTCTCTAGGTTTAGTGCTATAGTACAAATCAAGAACCATTATTCTGAACTCCAGCCTCACTGCAAAACATCAGACACAAAAGTGCCAGTAGATGTTTACAAATGTTTATAAAAAGGGAACCCGCTTTTCACACTAAAACCAGCTTTAAACTCATGACAGGTAAACGTCAAGTAGGAACTGAAAAGTTACACAGCTCTGTTTTGCCAAAGCATAACTCAAAGATAAAAGTTTCTAAAGTGTACAGGAAAATACACAGTGCTCCTGATCCACGAATGAAACCCAATAAGAATACTGAAATAAGCCCAAGCAAACAGGGTTAAACAATTTCAATTTCATGTTTTGGTAACTCGGCATTGAGCCATACAGGTGCGTGAAACGTAAGCAATTTCGGCGTATGCCATCAGTGGCAGAGGGTGTGTGGGGGGGGGGGGGGGCTAGAGCCTGGGGGAGGGAGAATATAAAGGAATGCAAGACTAATGTGCAAAAATCATTGTCTTATAAATAACTGGGGAATGCATTCTCCCTTCCTACAACTCCACCAATACAGCTACAAACTGTACATGAGCGAGGTCAAACTGCTGCTGTGTGAACTGCACTCCGGTCAGTGTGTGTGTGTGTGTGAGAGAGAAAATACAAGCTCAGCAGAATGGAAAAGCCAAACGTGTCGGTTCTCTGAGGTCCTCGTGACTCACCAGTCTCTTGAGGCTGCTACCAGCTTTGGTTCTTCCTGCAACTAAATGGGTTGCCTTTAAGTTTTAAACTTTTTTGTTTAAACATCCTATTGTGGCACACAACTCGATGATAAAACTAACAAATGTCTTATGAAGGAAAGTAAAAAAAAAAAAAAAAAAAAAGAAAAAAAGAGAAAAAAAAATGATCAGTGATTGAAACCTATCACTTGCGAGCCTCATGACTAAGAAAAGACAAATGTTTAAGATCTTAAATAGAATTAATATTGTTAATAGATTTTTGTGATTTTTTTTTCCTGTTTATTTTATTCCTCAGTAAAAAGACGGAGGTGCTTAATAACGCGATCTCTAGCTAGAAGGTTTAGGAGGCGGGTTTCTTTAAGTCTCGTATCTGTTTGATGAGGTACGTCTTTTCGTCATTAAACTGCTCATCGTCCGTGCGGTCCTTCTGGAAGTTGTTAAGGAAGTCAATGAGCTTTGTCTGGTTCTTCAGAAGGATATCTATGATGGGCTGCATTTTGTTTGGGTTAGCCACGAACACCTGAGAAAAGAAAAATAAATAAATAAATTACACACACACACACACACACACACACACACACACACACACACACACACACACACATTACAGGTAGTCCTCTACTTATGGTGGAGATACGTTATGACGACCCCATCATAAGTCAAAAATATAGTAAGTCAAAGACAGTCTTTCCTGCTTTATGCTTATATTTTCATTTTCTGCTCTAAACTGATCGCTTTCCTTTTCTTTTTTCACTACCAGCAGGAGACATACTTGGGCGTGCGGAAGACAGGCTTTTATTACTAACACACACTGAGACCACTTTACTCCATCAACCACTAGCCGAGAGTTACGCTTATTCCAGCTGCATACACACACACACACACACACGCATACACATACACACGCATACACACGCATACGCATACACACGCATACGCATACACACGCATACGCATTCACACGCATACGCATACACACGTACATACGTGTACAGTTATGTTCTAAGACTTTTGAAAATCTGCGGATTTTGGATGCACCCCCGCAGCCCCTATGGTACCTTAGTGAATTCATAATTGTCACTTTAATACAATAATGTGTTTTAAGAATTTGTATGAAATTTGTTAGTGAAAGCATAGTTTAAAAATGTTATTCCTAATGTTCCTGAACATTTGGTCCCGTTGCGGATTTCCGAATATTAAGATAATCTGCAACTTGCTGTTAGTTTCCAAATGAGAACCCGCGGTGTTTCCGAGCCGGGTTGGGGTTGTTCAGAGGTTGACTGTGTATATAATATAATATTTATTATATATAATACATAAGTGTGCAAGTGTGTGAAAAATTCTATTATATACACAGTTAACCCCTTAGATAGATATATATATTTTTTTTGTTTACTCACGATATGCTGTTCCAGTGGGCCATACCCATAAAAATCTGCTCATTAAATAATCCAGGTTTGAGTAACTCTTTATTCACCAGGTGTGTGATTACCTGAGGCAAGAATGATTACACTTTCCTTGTGAATAGTGTAATGTGAATAGAACAGAAAACCTGTTTACTCAAAACTCAGTTACAGTGGAAGTCTGTGAGGTGTTTCAGCACTGAGCCGTTGCTCAGATTTTTAGCATGCACAAGTTTACTGGTGCAGCAGAGCAAACAATGCATTTATTCACTGTCTAATTATCACATTATTAGTAAAGTGTTACAGTTTGTTCTAGTCCTATTCAATCTCTTTCAGTCTACGTATCCTCTTTTTTCTCCTGAACCCTGCAATTGTTTGAATTGATATAATTTCATATTTCAAAAGTTGCCTTAATACTCACCTTCTCTAACCAAACAAATGTGTTTTGTTCGGGTAAGCGTGTTGCCATAAAAACACAATGCTTTAAGGATAAAGAAATGCTTGAATGCGTTTTTTTGTCTCCTTTAACCTAATCATGTTGTTACCTTGAAGACATGGAACGCCTCAAACTGGATATTGGGGCTTTTGTCTCTCAACAGGTTCATCATGAGTTTGAGGTTCTCCGGCTTGCTGATGTACCTCGTCATCACAGTGAAATTGTGCCTGTCCAGCAGGAGCTCACCCAATAACTGTCACACAAACACATGCAATTTTAATTACAAGGGCAGTAAAGAACAGGAGTTTTTTTGTTTTGTTTTATAAGGCACTACACAACACACACCTTTAGTGACTGCCTCTTTGTCACATAGTTTTCAGAGTGCAGCAACTTCTCATAGTTCTCAAACACCTGCAAAATAACAAATACATGTCAAGAAGAGAAGATTTAAATTACCTTAAAAAAAAAAATGCTGAAAAAGAATAAATGAACATTGGAAATTTTCTAATTAGATTCACTTCAAATAACACTTTAATCAAATCTAATTGTCTTTCTGGTTTATTTCTATCTATCTATCTAAAAATCTAATTGTCTTTGTAGATAGATAGATAGATAGATAGATAGATAGATAGATAGATAGATAGATAGATAGATAGATAGATAGATAGATAGATAGATAGATAGATAGATAGATAGATAGATAGATAGATAGATAGATAGATAGATAGGATAGATTATCTCTCTCTAATAGAGAGAGAGAGAGAGAGAGAGAGAGAGAGAGAGAGAGAGAGAGAGAGAGAGAGAGAGAGAGAGAGAGAGAGAGAGAGAGACAGACACAGACTAGAGAAAACTGACAAGTATATAAACATCATTAAAACTTATAGGTTGTAGCACAGTCACTTACTGCATCGTAGTTCTGTTCTAAAAATTCAGCAACAAGAACCTTGTGTCTTGTAAGAAGGTCCTGCAGAAACAATAGCAAGAAAATCTGATTAATTCAGAAACTCACAGATAAGATCAAACAGTTGTAGCAGAACTGCGTTATTGCCTTGAAGGTGGCAAATGCATCAGAAGCAATGTCGAACGTTGACATTTCCACGTAGCCGAAAAAGTCGTTGAAATGCTCCGAGTGAAGGATGACTTTGGCGAGCGGTTCGTGCCGGATGCACTCGCGCAGCATGATACCGCAATTCAGCGCCACCTGAGGAGTCTCATACCTGCCAGAGGAATCGCAACAATCAATGAAATAGCAATTAAGAACAAAGAGAAAAGCATTATGCGTGCTGAGAGTTTAATTAGTAATTTATAAAACAGATCTTCAACACGTTTTTAAGCTGGACCGTTTTTTTTTTTGCGCGTCAAAGAAAATAGTCAAGAGGTGTCTCGGCTCACCCTTTCAGCAAGATAAAGAGCACTTCCTGATGGGAGCAGAAATACTCCACTGTGGGACTGCGGGTGCCAATCTGCCTGCGTAGAATGTTGTTGAAGATTTGACACACATCCTTCTTTCCCTGCACACACATTGTTATAAAAGGATTGTACTCATCACCATAAGAATCTGATAATTGCTCATCTACATAAACAAAACAAAACAAAAAAAAAAAAAAAAAAAACACATCAGATCTGGTGCATGTGAAACAGTTCCTTCTTCCTTCAGTCAATTTGCAAGTGAACTAATGTGAACATCTCAGCTGGTGATTTTCCTCATTTTATTTAAAAACGTCACTGTCCTTATTTTAGGATCATTACTGAAACAAAATGATGAAAAACTGGGTTCTCTATTTTTCTCTGAAAAATATATAAAACAATAATTGACTGAATGGTCAGCAGGATGTAACACTGCAATAAGCAGATTATTAATAACCCTGTAGGGTTTGTGAGATTTGCCAGTACGGATACCCGAAATTAGATTAAATATGTCGAGTATTTTGGTCAATGACAAAGGAAGTAGAACTACTAGGTAAGAATGCATAACAATGCAAAGTTCTCCAACCCTTAACGACATGCTGCACCTTTTTAACAGCTGAGAAATTTATCTGCCACTGGAAAAATTACCAAAGCGCCAAGACTGATACAAAGCAATAAAACCTGAATCTACTTCCACAAGTGATGAATAAATGTCTCCTGACAAAATAATCACATTAATGACAATGTTTTCCTTCTTGTTTAATAACACCTTTCCTTAAATCCATTTATTACCAATTTCATACTAAATAACCCGGAGTGTGATCTGTAGAAAAGTCCTTTCTATATTAACAAGAAGGCATTAGAATTCATGTGTTAAGATAAACCAATTATATAAAGTTACAATGAAAAATGTGTTGTTATAGAAAAACAATGCACTAATCCGTCGGACTAATCAGATTGGAGAACTCAGCTGATCTGCGGTATTTTAAATAAGTGCATATAAAATGGTAAACATTCTAACCTGATGCAGCTTATATAAAAGACTCATGAACAAAGAGGCTGAGAGAGCAGGAAAGAAGTCAGTGCAGTGTTTGTGGTTGGGTAAAATTTGAACAGATGGGTAATTCTGATCTGTCAACCTGTCACGTGCTCTTCCAAACTGAATCCCATCCAACTCAAATTAACCAGAAGGAAAAGACGGAGATTTTTAAGTGGTGCTAAATTCATCACAGAAGCCATAGCATGAATTTGAGATGAATAAAACCGTAGATTTATAATCAAGCAACCAACTAATCTATACCCGTTAAAATGGTGTACATTGATTTACCTCAAAGTCGATGACCTGCAGATTCTCCACCAGGGAGATGAGCAGGCCGCTGTTGTATAGCTCTTGGGCCAGCTGGGCCACCGTCTCCGTGTGTGGCTCCTTGTCGTTGGTGCCGTATAGAATCTCCTTCATCGCCACCAGACATTTAGACACCTCATCTGAAGCCTACACACACACACACACACATGTGAATGACATGTATGAAATAAATGCTGAAAGACAGCATTACTGCTTTTCCTTTCATAGAAAGAACACAGGACCAGGCAGTCGTCCATTCATCAATCAGCTGCAGTCAACACAAACTTTGATGAGACAAGAGCACAGGTCACACTTGTTTACAATGACATCAGACAGAGTTTCACAGACCTGTACTTTAGAATGTAGGAGGGAAAGAAAAAAAAAAAAAAACCTGGCTTAGCAAGCGGCTGCAAATGAACATGAAATAAAGCAGTGCAGTGGCATCGTCACCTCACTGTCATCTTTCTGTCTTCAGCACAGTCTTAGCATTTATGTGCTTTAACTGTTCTTGAGTTCCTTTAACTTTCCACCTGGGATGCTTAGTGCATTATCTAGTCTTGTATCGTCTCTTATTTTATTAACACTTCTTTCAATTTATGCCAATTTTCCAATTATGTTTAGTTAATCAGCATTTTGTATTACATCATAGGAAAAAAAGCGTATTTTTAGAAATCAGGTAAAAATAAATCAATAAATAGATGGATAGATAAACAAATAAAATCAAGCCTTTCTAGAGGCCGCTAAACAATTACATCTTTAAAGAACAAAGTGCTACATGCACACGCTGTTTAGTTGAAAGTCGCTGAGCACCTTCTCATTCAACCTCAGCGAAAAGGATTCCTTAGCAGAACTATTTATCCCAGGGCTAAGGAGTGTTTTCACTTTTTCTACAGCAATAACACATCACACTTCGTGCTTCTCATACTCGAACAGCATTATCAGATGGATATGCGAGTAGGCGCTAAAGTGCTGCTTTTCGAATCAAGCGCTTCGTAGCAACATGGCAGCTTCTTCACGTAGACCGTCTAGACACTGTCAAGTCTGTTAGAAGTACGAGGGGCCAAGACCATGGCGGTGAGCGCATGCCGCAGCGTGACCTTACAATGTTACAGTTACGCTATAAGATGGTATGCTGTTTCAAGATTCAATAAAGTGATATGTAGATATTAAAAGATATATGAACACTGAAGTCGGGAATGAGGCTTCACTTCTGCTCTCACCAACAACAACCACGGGAACAACATCCACATAGACACGTTAAATTCTTTCGTTTTGGGATTATTGTTTTTTTCTTAAGCATGATAATACCTTCTCTGTCTTCTTGTCCTGTTTTACCAGGATGGACAGATTATCCTTTAGAGCCTTCACAATGTCTGTGGGACTCTTGTGAGATTTACCAAACAGTGGCATGTTTGAAGCTCAACGTCTTCTTTCGTCTTCTCCTGAATCTCTTGCTTTGTCTTGCTCAGTCTCTGTCCTTTTTTAAATCCTGAATAAGAGAAGGAAGAAGATAAGGATGAGTTGTCACTAATCTCGTGTATTTTCTTTACATTTTGATCGACAGCCTGAGGACATGCGCCTCCAGGAGAAAGCTTAGCTTAAAAACTGAACAAAACAAAAACAAAAAACCCAAACAGATTGCATTCTGCTGGAACGTTAATACTTGAACATATAAACAGCTTTTCACAGAATATGGTATCAAATGAACACAGAAATTGAAATCTTACTAGAGTGTAGTCTGTGTGTGCAAACCTGAGAATATAAAGGAGCTTGAAGGCTCCAAGTCTAAAGTCCTATTTACAAATGTCCAGAAACTTGCAGTCTATACTTCTGTCGCATCGAAAATGTCCAAAATGATTTAGACAAGTACAAAAAAGAGAAAAGCATTCATCCTATTGCCCCAGAAATCTATAAGACAAGAAAATGTAAATTGATCCTGCTTACTCTCGATAGGAATAAGAGAATACTTTCACTCTTCCCAATAATCACTAGCTAATCATCAGCATTGGTGAGCTCATGGATGTGGAAGAGGATGGACAGTTATGCTAGCAGTAGCAGTTTGAAAAAGAGCGGCAGCTGTCCTTCACATGTCTTGAAGGAAACCTGATGGCCTTCACCATCTCTGAATAGAAGCTGCTGTGGTGGCCAAAATGTGTACATGTTGGCTTGTCTCGCTCATGTTGTTCATTTCTGAACACTTTAACAAAGGGTACAAAATTATTCTGGTGTGGCGCATGATCTTGTCATACGACATCAGGTTAAAAACAGCAAGGCCAAATGGAATAGTCTGAATGGAAAAAACTTAAGCAAGTCAGTTCCTGAAAGCGGACAAGACCTAGCTTCTGAGTGGCAATCTAGTCAGGTGAGAACCCCAGGAGAATAAATGTGAATGAGATCACTGCCTTGTTCGAATACCCCTTTCTGAGATTATCCTGTTCTTGCCAAGAGCTGGTCACTTTGATCATGTGACGCCCTGCCAAAACAGACAATAATTAACACCCTCTTGAGGAGAAGACATTCACTTCCTTGCTTTGGGTATAAAAACCAATGTTCACACACATTACACAAAAGGCTTATTAAACATCATTGAATCGAATCATCAAGACAATGGCATACATCAGTAATGTTATTAAAAACGTGTAAACGTTTTCGGCCGGTGTGGGGAAAAAAACGCTGTAAAGTAAGTGTTAATAGCTTATTTTTATCAATTAACAAAATGGAAAGCTCTCCAGCTCAACCGAGGCAAATATTTCAGATTTTGAATCATCAATCCAGAGCACCTGCTGCCATTTTTTCTGCACCCCAGTCCTTATGTCTTCCTGCATAGTTTAGTCTCTTAGCCCAGTTTCTTTTCAGATGTATGGCTTTTTGTCTGCAATTCTCCCACGAAGACACCTTCTGTCCAAAAGGGCGTACTGCGTCTACGGTCCTCAACATTGCCCGTTTCTTTGTGCTTTTTCAAAATAGCTTGAAGAGCACATCTTGAAACCTCAGCCTGCTTTAAAATCTTTGACAGGGAAAGACCTTTCCTGATCCTTGTGTCATGTTGCTGTGCTCGGTCTTGCCATGGCGTGTAACTGGATTTCTCTTCTTCTCTTCCTTTACTTTCTATTTTGTTAATTGGTAAAAAATTAACACATTCGAGCGCATTCTTACTTTACAGAATTTTTCACAACTGCCTAAAACTTTTGCACAGTACTTTATATAGACATGAATGAAATTAAAGAACATTATCCACCACAACAGCTGAACGTTAGTCCACCATTTAGTGTCTGAAATTAAATTTGTTTGTATCTCTGACGTGTGAGATGCATAAAGCAACATTTTTTTCACAAACGAGAATCTCCTACAGCATCTTAGCATGCATTTAGCAAGAACTACATAATTACCCCAAATATGTGTGTCAAATGTCACACATCAATAGTAGATAATAATCACGCTGTAAAGTGTTCTAGCTCTTTGCAGTAATGCAGTGCGCACACACGTATCCACCTCCTCTATCTGAACTTCATATGTGGTTGTTTTATACATCTCACGTGTGCAAGTGTTTAAGGGGTGTTGGACTTCTGATCGGCAGGCTGCGAGCTCTAATCCCAGCACCACCAAGCTGCTACGACTGATCCCTTGAGCAAGACCTTCTCAGGTGTATAAATGAGACAAATGTAAGTCGTGCTGGATAAGGGTTTCTGCCAAACGTCGCTAATGTAAAATGTTAATTAACCTGCATAGCAACCTACATAGCAAACTAAATGCCTACATAGGAATTATAATGATAGATGTGTTGACACTTCCTAGGACAGCATTCAATCGGTTTTAAAGAAACCATTCATAATATTTTCATCACTAACATTACTAAGCTCTACTTGATGTACACTGACTGGAGAAATAACAATAGTATTTTATCTGAGTCAGACGATTTGACATGCATTTGTGTGCTGAGTGATGAACAGAGACTGCTCATTTGAAAACTCTCAGCTGTTAGAAATGTCATGTGTATTGTCGTCACCAAGTTGTAGGTTGAACCCAAAAGTTGATGTGCCTCAATTTCCCCCCCAAATCTCACACAGATCCAACATTTACAAAAACGACTTCCCACAGCATTGCACCAGGATTTACAAGATAATCCCAACTTCAAGCACCTGTTTTTCCAAATCTCCACCTCATTTCAACATTTTTATTGTCATGGTGAATCAGAATGCGTGATGTACATCTGTATATTTTATCATCCGCCCAACAGCTGCCCTTAGACCTCATTACACCCACGTTTTAACTAAACAGTTCTCCAGTTCATTTCCTCTACACAATGACATTTTAACCAGTGGTGATTTTGATCAAATTTTGGAGTATTTATAGCAGTCATTCCTTCACACTCCAACCAAAGAAGGTTCTCCGGTGCTCAATAAGCATGGTCTATGTGATCATGGGTCAGACAACTGCGATGGTCTTATCACTGTACAGGTGTGATCACTGGCTTATAAAAAGAAAATCTGATTTTAAGGTCAACACTGGATGCATTTCACTCACACACACACACACACACACACACCTCCAGCTGATCATCTGTTCCACCTTTGACAAACAAATGCTGCGAGAGCCTTGAAAACAACACTAGCAAACCAAATGCAAAGAAACTATGTAGGTAAAAGGTACAAATACATGCTCACAAACACACACACACACACACACACACACACACACACACACCTCACCAACACGGAGATCTGCAGGTACTTGAACCTGATCACAGGAGATTACAGTGTGTGTGTGTGTGTGTGACTCAAGAAAAGAGGCAATTTAGCTATTACTCAGCAAACCACCTTTTTCCGATAACCTGGTTTCCCTTAATGACTAACCGCGTATACAAGGCCTCAGTGTGCTTTACCTTATGATGCTAACTAGCTGTAGTTCCAGGTAACTGACCAAGTGCTAGAAAACCTGCTCCAGACTACAACAAAAAAAAACACGATATCCTGAAGCTAGTCGTGTCGCTAGCTAGCATACCAGCATTAGCTTACAACAGAGGGTGTTTATAAACATTCACGTTCTGGTTTTTTTTTTTTTGTTTTGTTTTTTCCTTCTCCAGCTACAAATTCACGTTTGTTTCCTCAAACTTGTTAATATGAATCAAACCGATAAAATAGCTACTCGTGATCTTTAGCTAGCATCACAAACTGAGCGTTAATAAAGCAAGACGTGAAACGGTGCTACATCCAGGCTGGGTTCAGGCCCGCGCACTTGCGCACTACGTAGTATACCGCAACCTCTGGCTGCGTCCTAGTTTTGTCGCACTATGGAGTACGCTAGTATGCGGGTTTGGACGCAGCCATTGACGGGACAGGCACAGACACACATATACACATTATATATATATATATATATATATATATATACATACATACATATACACACACACACACACACACACACACACACACACTTTCTCTCTCTCTCTCTCTCTCTCTCCGCCTTAAATAAAGCCTGGAAATAGATAAGCAGCTATACACAAAACAATATAAATACAACCTTGACACTGAACCCGTATATTAAAATGGCAGGTACAAAACAAACACGGCGTTTTAGCTAGCGCGCGCATACATATACACACACACACACACACACACGCTCTCTCAAACACGCACTCACTCGCATTAAGTTTGTAACAATGTCAAGGGCGACGTCCGGTTCAGACAGCCACCCTAAGCATCGCCTCTCACGCATTTCGGCGTCCAGGAGCCGTATACAGGAGTGACACTTACCGCGGCACGGCCTTCTGCACACTGTAGTTCTGTCGTTTTCTTGTCTCCCCGCTGCTGTTAGCGAACAAGCCTTTCTGTCTTCACGCAACTGAGTGCGTGTGCGCGAGTGAGAGTGTATTTGTGTGGTTGCTGTGGCGACGTCAGCGGAAGGTGCGTTCGAATTCGAATGAATTCGAAGCCGTGCGGAATTTAGTGTTCTGAATCTTTTTTTTTTTGCTTTGTTTTTAAGAAGACAGCTCGCGATTTCACTCGGAAACGAGTCGACTCAGTTACAGCGCCATTCACCTCGGTCTAAACATCGCAAGCTCCGGATGAGTCGACTCCCGCCACAAAACTCCGTTCTGGAGTCGGTTCTCGCAAGTATTACGCCGTGATAAGCAATGCGGGAACACTGACCTCAGATCAGCCCTGACTCGTGTCATGAGGAGAGCTGGGCGGGTCGATACTGAAGTACCGATACTTTCGATATCATATCAATTTTTATTTATAAAATTATATATATTATATATATATATATATATATATATATATATATATATATATATATATATATATATATATATATATATATATATATATATATATAATTAAATAATTAAATATAATTATTTATATTTAAATCTCTCTCTATATATATGTATATAAATACAAAAATAAAATTAAATATAATCCTTTGCAAATTCTCCCCATTTCCTATTACACAATAGTATTTTTTAAATAAAGTATCAGTATCGGGGCACTACTCAATTAATCGGTGGTATCGTCCATTTCCAGAGAAGGGTGATAGCACTTCCTATAGGTGTGGCCTGAAGAGTACCCGGATGTTCATGTGTTCAGACTCGGTAATAGACTTCTGTCGCGTAAAAAGGCACAGCTCGGAGTTGCCATGTTGGTTTAAAATACCTCTAAGTGCAGAATAAGTACTTCGAACATATATTGTCATTTTTGAAGCAACAATATACAATTAACTAAGGCATAAAATAGTGTGAATCATGACACTATACAAAGTCTCTTGTCTAAAGTCTCCAGAGTCTCTAATTTGAGTCTGACTGTTTATTAAAAGTAAATTTTCAGCTAAGTGTAAACGTGTGTTTATGGCATTTCGCAGACGCCTAGTTTTATTATAATTTTTGTCTCAAATAAAATCGTGCGCTTTTTAACAGACGAGGTTCCGCTGGACTCGTAGAGAAATTTTACATGTCAGTAACTAAGTAAGCCAGTTTTGTGGGTATACCGTCAATCTGGCAACATGCAGTACACGCACTATAACAACTCTAAGATGCCAGTAGATGGCGCAGTATTTTAACAGTGTGTTATAGTGCAGTAGCAGGACTTTGTGACGTCGCCAATGAGTCATACGTGTGACTCAAGAGCCTCGAAATATCAAGTCAGATGTTCTTCATCAGGGTGGACATCTGAGTGTGACATTCATAGCCAGTGTTTGTGCGCATGAATGAACGAATGAAGTATTCAGGCTGGATGACTCACCTGATCATATACAGGCCTGCAGGTCTATTGTTGTCCAGATACTGCAGTGACAAAAGGAAGAGGGAGTTCACCCTGTGAGCTTTCAGCCCATTAATAAGAGGTTTCATGGACGGTGTCTCCTCCCTCTTATTGTTTTTTTTCCCAGTTGTATTTTATTTGTCTTTCTTAAAAAAGCAGGAGGGTCTGCAATATGCTGTATATGATGTTACATAGGGGGACCTAATCAGCCATAATGAAAGTTGTTCTAGGTATATTATATTATTATAATAGGTACATATCATGTTTGCCCATAGTAGTAATAATTCTTATTTTTACTTGTTTATTACATACTGTTGCATTTGATAGTCTTTTTGAATCCTGTTCTATGTACAGAATGTCAAGGTCAATGTTTGTTGTTTTAATTGTGCTTTATTGAATAAACTGACCTTATTTAATAATTGACTGGCCCATGAATTTAACTGGTAATACTGGAATAAAAACAACAACAACAAAAAAAAACTTATTTACTTACAAAAGCAAATATAACTTAAAAAAATAATTGTTCTAACAAAAGTAAGTAAGGAATAATACATTTCAAGATACAATTCAAGATACCAAGAAAGGAAAATACTCAACAATTAAAAATAAATGAAAAAGAATTAATAATTGACATGTACTTAAATATTCACAGCCTTTGCCATGTCCCCCTTAAAAATTGAGCTCAGGTGCATCGTTTCCAATGATCATCCTTGAGAAGTTTCTACAACTTGTTTGGAGTCCACCTGTGGTAAATTCAATGGGACGTGATTTAAAAAAAGGTACAGGTTTGTTTATATGAGGTCCCACAATGCATATCAGAGAAAAATATTATTAATATATATATTTTTTTATATAAATTTGCATAGAATTTTGTTTACTGTCATTATGGGGTATTGTTTGTAAAATTCTGAGGAAAATAATGAATTAATCTATTTGAAATTAAGCTATAAACATAAGAACAACACTAACTCTACACTCAGATCAGTTTTCTTTAATATATAAAAATAAATAAATAGTCACACTGCTTGTACAGACTGGAAATCGAGTTGAAACGTATCAGTAAACTTTATTCAAGCATAATCTCTCTTAATTCATACATACTCTTAAATACATATTTACACTTTACACGTATACATACATAGCAGACGCATATCTTTATTACAAATATGAAAATAGAGAAATACAAGGGGCAATGTGCCACATGAGGCTGAAATACAGCCATTTCATTCAATTAAGGTGTAAAACATGTGCAGTGTTTACACACAGACATACAGGAGTATGATTTTTTTTAAAAATTTATAATAAAATTGGGGCACTATGATTTGTATTCAAATGAATTGTGGTACAATAATTTGTTTATTATTTAAGCTTCGTTTAGAACCTGCGTAATATGAATTTTGTTTGTGGGAAAAAAAAAAAAAAAAAAATTAAAATGCCCGTAAAATTGTAAAATAGTGCAGACAACAAGCTTCAGATACGGTGAGACCACACATGAACATTTAATATACATACTGCTATTTCATGAAAAAAAATAAAAGTTCAAGTTATAATGCGTGATAATATGTACAAATACTATACAGAAAATAATCTCAAAATATACAGCTGTTTCTGATTAATACATACAGTAAATTTCAACAGGACAATTTCACAGTTAGGAAACTGGACACGCTTCCGACATTCTGGATCCGAGTCACGTAACGCTCTGTTCACGTGTCCTGCAATGTTGGCAAAGTAGAAATCAAAATATTGTTCCTGAAAATATCCCGGTTTCTGATGCTCTCAGTACAAGACTAAAGGTCACAGCTTTGAGCTTAGTGGAGAAACTGTGCTGCTTTTTGAATGAAATACTATTGCACTAATAGATATATAAATAGCTTATTTTTCAGAAGGAGTGCAGCTTCTTCTGTCTCTCCTTGTAACACACTCAGGAAAGGAACAGGTGCGAGTGAAGCTGTACGTTAAATCGCTATGACTGGTGTTAAATACAGTCCATGGAGAAGGAGGAAGAGGAGGAAAGGAAGAAGGAGGTCTAGGAGGTCTCAGCAGAAAGTGCAGTGTGTAGAAGCTGCCATTAGGCAGTGCTATTGAGGCAGGATGGAGACACAGGCCTCAGGGTTTGATGTCAGAAAAGCTGGTGTAGGTCTCGCTGCAGCTGGATGATGTGCTCAGATTGCCTGAGCCGCTGCCTTCTTTAAAAACAAAAACAAAAACACTCAGTCACACTGACTTCCAATACATCACTGTTTGATAGACCAATACCTCTCAGCACACCGATTTATTTATAGAAGGATATTAATGAGTAAAAGACTGATCGCTATTAAAACACCTTGGTGAGCTCAAACACCTTTTCCACAACAAAAATAAATAAATCGCACAAATGAGGCCACGGTGTTGTGGCGAGTGAACTGCATGTTGGTGATCAAAGCACACCACCAAGAGCTAATCGAAACAAGTTCAAAAGAAAGCGTCGCTCTGCCCTGATTGGGGGCTTCCTGTGTGTTTGACCGGTTAAGTTTCTATCCGCTTTCTATCCATTTAGAAACCCCATGGTTCCTCAATTCTATTCCATTTAATTCAATTTATTTGTATAGCACCTTATTTTATTTGTATAGCACAAATTGTCCCAAAGCAGTTTTACAGAGATCATTTATACACTTTGATAGTTTATCCCAAATGAGTACGCCAGTGGTGACAGTGGCAAGAAAAATCACCCTGAAATGATATGAGGAAGAAATTTCATTCCAAGAAATAACTGAAATGGAGCAATTATCTGGATGACACCATGTTCATTCTCTAATGATACTGAACATTTATAATTAAAAAAAAAAATAAATAAAAAAAAAAGAAAGTTAGAACATTTTTAATTGTCGACACTGTGCTTTGTGGTTTCTCAGTAACCTGAAAAGCTACATTTTTGTCTACTTGTATTCAGGAAGAGCGTCTGGTGAGAAGTTGAATTTTTGGAACCTATTGTGCATACATTTGAGAACGTTCAGCGTAAATGGAGAATAAATTGAACAAAGAGATATGTCTACATAAAAAAAAAAAAAAAAAAAATGGAACGAAAAAAACACTATGCTGTTAAAATAAAATACATCCAATGAAAGTCACCTTGTTAGTGTTACAGTTTTATCACATATCAAATATATATTAGATATTTCTATTTTATTATTTATAAACAAGGCAATTGATTTCTATGTATAAATATATCTTATATCCTGTTAGCTTTCAGATATTCCACATATATTCAATTTTTTTTTCTGCCATCCACCTATCTATCTATCCACCTATCCATCTATCCACCTATCCATCCATCTATCCATCCATCTATCCATCCATCCATCTATCCATCTATCCACCTATCCATCCATCTATCCATCTATCCACCTATCCATCCATCTATCCATCTATCCATCTATCGTAATTTCCGGACTATTAAGCGCACCCAAATATTAGCCGCACCCACTGAATTTTACAAAGATTTTTATTTTTAACATAAATACGCCGCACCTGTCTATAAGCCGCAGGTGCTACGTTGAAACAAATGAACTTTACACAGGCTTTAATGAAAGACAGGTCTGTCTGTCTGTCTGTGTCTGTCTGTCTGTCTGTCTGTCTGTCTGTCTGTCTGTCTGTCTGTCTGTCTGTCTGTCTGTCTGTCTGTCTGTCTGTTTAACAAATTCTGTTTTTATGTCACACATCTATAAAAGTCTTCTACTGCACGTTGTACTCTCTGTGTGCATGTGTGTGTGTGTGTGTGTGTGTGTGTGTGTGTGGCAAATGAAATAAGAATTAGGATTTGATATAGATGCTGTGTTTTCACCTGAGCTGGTGAGAGACTGTGAGGACTTTGACTCCCCGATCAGAGTGAGCAGGTTAGCAGCAGCGAGCCAGCCCTCTTTACTGTTATTCAGGTTACGCACAAACCTTTAAAACACACAAGCACACACAGAAGTATTAGCTCCTTTACCAGTCAATGTAATTCTAAGCTTCTAATAGTAAAGAGATACAGATATCGGTAATTAGGTAATTCTTGTCAGCACTACACTGAAGACCAGCAGCGATGAATCAGTTCAGTGCAAAGATTTTGCACACCCATGGGAGAAAATAAAAAGGACAAATATATTTCAAATATCAAATCTTAGTTTGGCCAGTTCTTAAGTTTCAATGAATTCAAATAATTTGTATTTTGTGTAACTCTAATTAAAAATTGGTGTCATGCAACAGGTTTGACATTTCACATTTGTGAATATTTGATAATGTTTAAATTGAAGCATGTGTATTACCAATTTCTGAAAAAGCTTCACTCCTTTTGTAAATCATTTCCCTTTTTAAATTCAGTTCCATTCAATGCAAAGTGTATGTGCTAACATTTTAATTTATAAAATGAATTTGGACAATTGGACTGCATTTTACCGCTATTAAAAAACATCAAATATTCTCTTAAAACTGGCAAGTTTATATTTGGCCATTTCCTATTTAAGAATATACCTATAGTATCGCACAAAACTGAACTCTGTACACCCTCAATTCTCAGCAACCATTTTATTATGTTATCAAGTGATAATACAATAGAAATGAAAGTGGAGAAGAAAAGACACCAGCCTCGGCGAGAGAGCGCCACCAAGCAGAGTGCACTCGGACGCACGCCAGGGAACGGCGTGCCAGTCTGCGAGGAAACTCAGGCGGGTGCTAAAGAGAGAAAGTGTGCTGATCGGCGAGTGTGTGGGTAAACCCTGGCATTAAAACCGGAAAGGAAAAAGCCGGGGTGAGAAGGAAAGTAAATAAAGAAAGCTTTGCCTGGTGAATGTTTGCATGTCTCTCTTTCTTACACCAGTGGGTTTTGTTACAGATATATTTTAGAGTAGTCAATGTGCAGCTTGTAAAGCAGTACAGATTTACTGTCCTCTAAAAAATCTCAACATACAGCCATTATTGTCTAAATAACTAGCAACAAAAGTGAGTTCACCCTAAGTGAACATGTCAAAACTGTGTCTAAAGTGTTAATATTTTGTGTGAGCACTATTGTTATACAGCACTACCTTAATCCTCCTGGGCATGGAATTCACCAGAGCTGCACAGGATGTTCCTGTGATCCTCTTCCACTCCTCCATAATGAGATCACAGAGCTGCTGGATGTTAGACACATGACGCTCCTCCACCTTTTGCTTGAGGATGCCAAATAGGTGCTCAATAGGGTTCAGGTCTGGAGACATATTTGACCACGCCATCACCTTCACCTTCCTCAGCAAGGCAATTGCCATCTTGGCGGTGTGTTTGGGGTCGTTATTATGTTGGAAAATATCGGATCATTCGGCCCAGTTTCTGAAGGGAGGACATCATGTTCTGCTTCAGAATGTCACAGTACATGTTGGAATTCATGTTTCCCTCAATGAACCTCAGCTCCTCAGTACCAGCATCACTCATGCAACCCCAAACCATCCAGGCAAGACAATTATCTTTGTTCTCCTCACCAGGGCATCACACATGCTGGACACCATCTGAGTCAAACAAGTTTATCTTAGTCTCATCAGACCACAGGACATGGTTCCAGTAATTCATGCTATTGAACAGGTTGTCTTCAGCAAACTGGTTGCAGGCCTGCAAACCGATTTGTTGCAGTGTGTGGCGCACGGTCTGAGCACCTATAAGCAGACCTTTTGCTTCTGCAACCTCTAAAGCAATGCTGCAGCACTCATCTGCAGCAAATCTGTACTGCTAAAATATACCCAAGTTTAATTTCTATAGTATTGTCCCTATAGAAGATATACCAAAAGGGTTCCTGAAATGCGAGGGGTGTACTCACTTTTGTGAGATACTGTGCATCACATTCATGTTTATTTTATACAGTATTTCACATTTTATATATTTAACATTTTGAAATTCTATTCTTATGTTTTTTTTTTCCCAAATTCAGAATCTCAGGGGTCAAAAAATGTGTGCCCTAATCAGTATTGTATTGGCTTTTTTCTTTTTACCTACATTTGCATATTTGGTCAATTTGGTGTTAAGCGGCTTACCATTGGCCGTCACTGCCCTCTCGGACCAACTGCACCATGTCTCCACACTTCACTGTGAGGTCCTGAGTTCCTTTATCATAGTCAGCTACAACAGTGTACTTGCCTGGAGACTATAGACACACACACACACACACACACACACACACACACACACACACACACACACACACACACACACACACACACACACACACACACACACACACACACACACACACGTTTATATGCAGTACGGCTGAGCAATTAGACAAAAATATTAAATCACAATACTCTAAGATAAATGTAAGATACACGCGTATAATATAAACTGATGGAGTTTAGAAAAACACCACGTTTGAACACCAAAAAGGAGGAAAAGGGAGAATCTACAATTCTTGTAGAAAGCAGAAAAAAATGATCAAGCTTCTATTCAGTTTCATTCATTTGTGAACAAAAACCTATGAAAAGATTTAATGAAACCAACAATAATTCAGTGCTTTATGACCTAACTACATAATATTAATAATATATTGTTAAAATCGCCAGCCATAGCACACAGTCATGATGATAAAGATCATTTTTAATTATAAGAGTGGCATCACAACAGCTAGTTTTCTTAGATCTTAGAGTCTTTTTAAAGATGCAGTTTGAAAATCTTTTTAATTGCAGTTACCATAACTATCTGTATAATAAATTACATAATCTTTGCAAGTTACATTTTTAAGAAAAAGTGGCAACGTTTCAGAGCTTCTGGTTCATTTGTGGGTCAGAAAAATATTTAAAGAAAAGCCTAAAACTAAGAAAATCTACTGCATGTCCATAGTGAATCTTGTAAATATTCATTTTTTGCAAGGTTTCATTTAAATTGTCATTTTTTTCAGGTCTAGAAACACTGAGAAAAATGACAAAGACCTTTATGTGAGATATGATTTCGAAGGCAATTTGGTGATTCACTTTTAAGCTATATTTCAACTCAATTTTCAGATGAGCTGCATTGAAACATACATCACTTCCTCCATATTATTTCACCCAAAGATAAGATATAATTTAAAAATAAAACAAACATGCCAGGGCGACCTACCAGTTTCCTCCCCTCATCCTCAGGGTCAGAGTTTAAGGGGTCCTCTGCACTGGAGTATCCGTCATTCTCCTCTGAGGCGTCCATAGACAAAGAGGCCTTACTGAACCCTTTAAGAAGAGAAGTGAAGAACAAAAAAATGAAAATCAGGTCAGCAGGCAATTTATTTACTCTGAATTAACTACACAATGAGATGGAAAGATAATGGTGAAGGAAACCAGAGGGGGAAAAAAAAAAAATCAACAGCATTTCAATTCCCATCACTAGAACTCAGCTGATCAGAGGAACAAGTGAAACACACTCAGATACACTTTATGCCCTCATACTGTATGTATAACTGCAAAATATTGACAATATGAGAGCAGTCGAATAAAAACTACATATCACATAATCCTGAAATACATTCTGTAAAGACTGGGGGTTCACTAAAAAAGATGTCTGGATCACACAAAACAGAACCACATTCTTCCTTTTATTAAAATACGCTACAGCTCAAGATGTCATATATATAACACTTCTCTTATAATATCCTGAGTGTATATTCAGTGTTACTTATATTAGCATGATTAGTTGCTCTTTAAAACTGGATTTTGACCAATCAACAGTCCACCGTTTTCTCATTAACATTTAAATATGTATGATAATTTAAATATATGTAAGTAAATATGTAGAGGTACTAATAATCTGATGTCTGCCAAAAAAAGCAGACTTTTAAAACAGTTTAATGTTTTTACATGCACTTAAATAATCCAATTAGATGAAAACTCAGAGTTTACAAGTTAGTGATCAGATTTCACTCAAAATGAACTGTTGTAAATTCAAGTACAAGGACATGAGTAAAGCACAGTCAAGGCTAATATATGCTCCAAAGCAAGAGATAAGTTAATTATTTCTATCCTGTTAGGGATCGAATTTACAGAACACATGCCCTGAACAGTCTGATTATTAGGTTGAAAGCTACACTATATGGACACAATACAGAAGTTTGTAGACCAAAAGATTAATACGTTTTCACACTGAGTCCCCATTTTCTGTTTTAATAACCGCCACTCTTCTGAGAAGATTAGGAGTTTGCAGTGTGCTTGTGGAGGTTTGTGCTCATTCAGCCACAAGGGTGTTAGTAAAGTCAGGTACTGATGTTGGTGAGGTAAAGAGTCCTGGGGTGCAGTCATTGTGAGGTCAGAGCTCTATAGCAGACCACTCAAGATCTTCCACTCTAACCCATGTAAATCATATTTTCATGGTGCAGGCTTTATGCACATATCTTCATGGAGGAGCATTGTCATGCTGGAACAGTTTCGGCTCTCCTAGTTCAAGTGTAGAAAAATATTACGCTACCGCATCCAGAGACATTCTTGACAATTGTGTACCTCCAACTTTGTGGTAACAGTTTGGGGAAGAACCACATACGGCTGGAAAAGTCAGATGTCCAAATACTTGGTTCTATAATTCTTACCTTCCGTAAAGCTGTTTTGAGACAATGTACACTTTGGAAAGCACTACAGAAAAACTCGAACATGAACTGTTGTCCATATAGTGCACGTGTTAATGTTTTTGAATTCGATTTACGTATGGATTTGAATAAGACTGAGATCATTCTTAGATAGAAATGTGCATGTAAAACACAATGTTTTGCTACTCATACAATGTCATAGATTCATACCCCAGAATGTGAGATACACTAATGCTTTCCTCAAGCCACAATCAGGCAGGCATTACTTTATTATTCAGTAAAGACACAACTAGGAAGATTTTCTAAACCTAAAGCATTAAAAGTAAACTTTAGTGCAATTAATCATTTAAAGGATAATTTTATGCTTCATGAGCATGATAATTGTAAAGTGGTGAAATATGCCAATAACCTGGTGAACCACAGTTTTGTGCCTTTTTGTGTGATTGCGATGAATATCAAGTTTAGAGGAAGTAAGGCAGTAGGTGAAAGGCCAAAGTTCACCCCACACCAGGCAGCTGGTTTTACCTCTGCGCTTAGCCTGTACGAGGCTAGAAGTGCTCAGCCATCTGGCCCGGCTGAGGGAGATGGGAGGACCTGCGCCTGAGGAAAAGGCAACCAATCAGAGCCTTTGTGTTTAAAGCCACATCTGACTGATAGCAACTGAAGTCTTTGGTAAAATTACTGACTTATAATGAAATGATTTTATTTTGATCTTTGTTCCCTGAACAGAGTAAAGATGTGCAAAATTTAGAGCAGTTTCAACATTGAGTACCGATCAAGTACTCTTCTTAAAAGTCCTGAAAGTGATATGTATTATGATATTGTAAAGATCAACTAATAGAAAATAAAACATCACACCAAAATCAGACCATGTTAGAATGATGGAAGAAGACAATAAGAAAATATGAAATGCATTTTTTTTTTTTTAAGAAAAAGGAAAAAAAGAAAAAAGAAAAATTGACCTAAAAATTAAACATGGTAAAATATAAAGTACATGAACATTATTTGGGGAAAAATAACCTTCTGATGGTTCTAAACATGGCGTTGGATTCTGAGGGACGTAATGGATTAGCAAAGTACCAGTGTACCTTTGAAGCCAAATGGCGTGGGATCACTCTTAATCTCATGCCGCTTAGTTTTGTGGTCAGGACTAGGGGGATATCCTGGCAGCCGGGCAGCAAAAGAGTAAAAGAGAGCAACAGAAAAAAGTAGGAAAAGAGAAAACAGCCCAGGAAGGACAGGAAAAAGCAGAAAAGAGTCATAAATGAGAACTTGAGCAATACAGGCCACTCTTTCAATTATTAAGAACTTGGCACTAGCAAGCAGGAAGCTTCTTGTTACTTATGTATGATAGCAGAGAGACTATAACATTGTAGAGGAAAACAAACATTAGCTCTAGGCCTGTATTCATTAAGATTGATTGATTCTACTTTTACACATGGCGCTACAGGTCATCTGTGATCAGGCTTTCTAATATCACAGTGATCACAACTACACAAAACATTCATGAGCTTAAAAAGTATGCTAGGTTGGATGAACAAGAGCCCTAATCTACATCTACCATGAGGGAAAATAAGTATTCTTTCTCAAGTTTTGTTATTTGACATATTGTGCTTAGTGCATAGGGCATACATTCACACAATGCGTTTGGACTGTTTTGTACGAACATTTACCTAAAAATGTAATCAATACGGTGAAAGCATTCAGACGCCACAAACAAACACAAATACATTTATCGCAAAGCCGTTATTGCTTTCGAGTAAGGTGTAATTAGATGTGATTGCAATAAAGCTCACTGCTCATTGGTCTTTGTAACCCTCTTTGTCCTGCTGCTTTCAGGTTGTCCTGCAACTCTTTTCTACTGCTTGCTTTCTTCTGTCTTAGCTTCCTTATCAGTTGTCTTAAAATTTAGTGATTCCTTGAATTTTCACCTGCATGTTATCAAACCAAGTGTCCTGAAAAGGAGTGGTTATGGTCTAAGTTTTTTTATATGCCGTTCTAGCTTTTTTCATTCGAGTGTCGTTCAATGATTGCTTTTAAAAATAAGTATTTAAATATTTTTCCCCTTTCACTTTCCAAATTATATATATATTTTTTTTATATATTATGCTTATAAATGCATTCTTATTGGTTTATAAATGCAGGCAAAAAGATATTTGCACTGGAAATCATGTACATCAAATAACAAAACAAAATACTTAGTTCCCTTCCCTGTATATGAATTAATCCAAACATCTAGTGTGATAACTGCATTGTACCTGGTGGGCAGAGTGTAACTATAGGTAATGTAAGGCTTTTAGCACCAGCTGTTAGCAACTCTGCACCCAAAATCGAAAAAGATTTAATTACAGCTCAGTAACTCTACAATACTCTATTAGTACATATGTCGATGGAAATCCTTGGCTAAGATTTGCTTGTTGATTACCAGAAAGAACTGGGAATCCTGTTATACCTTTTTGACTCTTGAGGTTGCTGAAGCCCTGCAGTGTAAAACGCTTTTTGGCCACCGTGGCCCTGTCAGTGGTGGGACTGGTTACTGTTTCATCTACAGAGCACGAAGACACGATGCAGCAAAGAAGAAAGAAGGACGTTAGGGAAATGCAATAAAAGATAGGAAGGATGGAGAAAAGAAAAGACCAGAGCAAAATTAAGGAAATTCAGAAAAACAGGAAAGAAGCATTATTGATGATCACCCTCATCCTGCAACGTATGGACGTCTCAATTTTTATACGATAATTTTATGATTGACAAGAATCAGTTAAGTAAATGTTTAAAAAGTAAACGCCTTTCACACCAATAACATCAGCGTTTCAGGATTAAGATCGTTTTTTATTAAAGCTGCTCCTGGATTTAAGAAAAAGTCTTGACTGACTCACCTTTGACCTTATCAGAGTTTCTCATTGCAGGCACTAAGCTGAGCTCAGGGAACACAGACTCGGTTCTCTTCTCCTCTCCTTTCTTCTGACTCTTCTGACTGGTTTTAAATGGGCTCAGGCTGATGTTGGAGGTGGGAAGAGGAGAAAGCTGATCGGACGTCTTCTGCTGAATTGCCTCTGCAGGTCGTAAAAGACACAAACATGGCTCTTTAATACACGTACTGCGACAATTTATATTAAAAATTATATGAAAATTAACACTTCCAGTTATTAACTAAGAGCATGACAACATGATTGTACAATCAAAAATAATTCACATTAGCATAATTCTAATGGACACAGTGAGACTGGCACTTTGCATGTGAGACAAAAACAACACTCAAGAAAATGTCACGTGAACCAGAAAAAAAGGTTTATAATAGTAATAATTGATCATTATAATATATAATAATTTATAGTAATAGTATAGTTTCATAATTAAAAACGCTTGTTGATAAATAAGTTTTCATATGACAATATGTCACATGGCCTCTGCATAGATCAGTCCTTTAACATTTTACACTTTATTATCTATATCATTATCTATTTATTCTTATATTATTATTTACAAAAGCAATATTGTGATTATTTAACCAGCAAGTCAGGA
The DNA here is from genome assembly GCF_946808225.1 of Silurus aristotelis. Classification (NCBI taxonomy): domain Eukaryota; kingdom Metazoa; phylum Chordata; class Actinopteri; order Siluriformes; family Siluridae; genus Silurus; species Silurus aristotelis. The sequence continues at coordinate 10,744,934 of NC_139593.1, read as the reverse complement.
CATCAGTACACATCTGCATGAGCTTATGGATAAGTTTTAAATCACTATATTTAAACCAGACATGAAATTTCTCTCTTTCACCCCTGCAGGCTTTCAGTTGACTGGTCAGAACTTTCCGGATCTCGTTCACCCATGCCATTTTAATCTCTGGCGTTGGCGCCTGTATAAAACAAATGCAACATTATATTTTAGCATGAATTAAAATCCAAAATATGTTAATAAAATGAATGTTTTTATGACCTGGACGATGTAGACCTCTTCTCTTGAGTTGCACCAGATCTCAAATTTCTTGCTGTCTCCTTTAACATTCTCAGTGATGCCCACAACACTCATCTGGTGAACAGAGGAACAGAAATTGAAAAAGAATGACAGTAATGAGCTAATCACAGGACCATATACTGAAAGAAAAAGTGGACATATATACTTTAGAGCAGAGGTCCCCAAACACCGGTACCAGTACCGAGCCATAGAATGGTGGGTAACGAGTCAAAGTACATTTAGAAACAAATTAAGTTTTTATGAAGAAATGATTTGACTTTTTCATGTAAATTGAATGTAAAATAAGTAATTTAATGACATGCGATTAAGAGAATGTTGTTGAAACTGGTTTGTGGTGTACAAAAGGTTGGAGGCCTCTGCATTAGAGTAAGTAATAATTCAAATGTCATCTTGATCGACTTATTTATAAATAATAAAATATCCACACCACTTTTGCTAATAATAAAATAAAAAAATGTTTTTACTCAATATTTTTTTAAGTAATATAAAAAATGTGGAAGGCTGATTTTATTCTGAAGTGTGTTTGTTCTCCAGAAGGAGTCTTACATTGAGGTAGTGTTTGAAACTGTAAGAAGGCGCTTTCTCGTAGCCCTCGCCGTTCTCCTCGCGCCTCTTACAGAACAGAACAGCTTTCTCGTGCAGGAACAAGTGGCGCTGCATTGGCTTGAACCGTGCCAGGTCCTTGACCTTGGCGTGACCTTTCTTGTGCTCGGTCCACACGCTGAAGGAGCCCTGCATCAGCAGCCTGCCCAGTTCATTCAAATTTCCCTGGTAACAACGAGTCAGCAAGATTTCTTATATTCACAGCGATTTATTTAACAGCAGTCATGTCTTTCTAGATATAGCACAACAAATACATTATGTTGGATGCTACAAGTTATCTAGCAGGATAGGACTTGTTAAAGAAAAAATGTTTATGATGATGTTCTCACTGTGTAATAATGTATGTATTGGGGGTGAAAAGTATTTGTATTAGTAAATGTATTTCAAATATGTACTTTAATAAAAAAATCGGATTTTGACATTTGTATATGATAGAGTTTATGAAAAAGGCTTGATAGTTTGTATTAAAATACTTTAGTGTTTTGTACTGTTGTAGTTTTTAAATACTGTAAAATACTTTGCAAGAAGTCGACATGGTCTCATAAAAATACGGCCTCGGAATGTTGCCTACTCAGCAGTTTACCCAGACTTGTTGAGATCAGAACAGAAAACTGAGCCATATGGAAGAAGGAGGTGAAGGTAAGAAACGTGCAGAATGCCAGCTTTTAAATACGTGTCTAATGATTTATAAATAAATATTTGATTGCCGAATTTTGTACCCTAATCGAAGTAGCTGTTTAGTAGGATCATGATTTTGCATAACATTGTATAAATGACTACCTGACAAAAATTATTATATTTATGATTAACAATCAAATGATTAATTAGTTAGAAACTAGTTGCTATGAATACAGGTGCGTCAGTCGTCTTCTTATGAATGACTTGTTTGTTATTGAGTGTTCCTGATATAAAGTTGCCCTTCGTTACCAAACACCAAGTAAATTAACTAGGATACAATTATGAGTCATTCACAAACTGTTTAGCATTAAACTGTTGGTTACTTTAAGATCACAGGAAGATTTATGCGAATAGTTGATTGCATATTATTGATTGTGTATGTGAACTGGTTGCATATGTCAGATTTATTGCATGACAGAAAAGCTGTTGCTATCTAACATTGTTTACTTAATCAACTGAGTCAGTGTAATAGTGAAGGAACAGATAAAATAGGCCAATTGGTAGAAGGTTTGCGAATAAATTTAATTGTCCCTTGTAAAAGTCTTTTTTTAGCATTTAGTATAAATACTAAAATACAGTAGTTTATTTTGATACATGGTGTGCCTGCTGTATTTTGTAGTTTATTTTGATACACTTAAAGTTAAGGTATTTGGTATTTTATAATTTATTTTGATGTATCTTTGCCCACCCTATACACAGTCATGCTAGAATTGAATTTAGACAGAATTCCTGATTGATCTCTTTACCTAGAGATACGTTTCAGTGCAAAATATAACACTGATGAACCTGGTCTTCATTTGTATGAGTGGAAATTATTCACTTTCCTGTACCTCGTATCCTGTAATAGCGATGAGGTGCATGGAGTCGTTGACAGCTTTGAGGATGCCAAGGATAGACGAGAGCGCCTCCTGCAGGTCTTCTGAGCCACCGCAACCTTTACTATACTTTAATAACTCCTGCAGGTAAGACAAATGACCAATTTGCAGACACAGTGTAGGCATTGCTTTCTTGAAACTGCAACCAATTTAATACATTTTAGAATAATAGAAATTAAAAGTTGCCTGAAGTTGCTATATTATATATATCTTTTTAAAACAACAGTTCATTAAACAATTGACATATCCAGATGTTCACTAAATGTATGACAAGAACTGAACAAACATCAAACATCACCAAGACGATTGTGCAAATATTTACACATCAGCTCTATTACAGGAAGCCTGCAGTGTGATGTGTGTGTGCGCTGTCAGGAATCTGCTGTAGGATTGTACCTTGAGGAGGAGCTGGTATTTGGTTATGCGCTGTACAGGTTTTAGCAGGTACGAGTCCAAACCCAGCTTGTGCTCAAGTTTCTTCTGGCACTCCTACCACACACACACACACGCACACACAGATTATTACACTATTCCTAGAAATTGCAATATACCTAGAAAACCCACACCCCTGCTTGCCACACAGTTTTCTTAACTACTGCTGTAATACAATCATAAATTCTGCACATATTTCCTTGCAGAGACACACCCAATTTTTCCTGTAAAAGCCCTGCACACTATATTATACATATTCTTCTCTAACACACCCAATTTAAACGTAAAAAGGTTCAATGATTATTGATCAGCTGAGACAATTACAAGTTAACATGACATGATACCTATAACTTTGTGTATGTAGTTTTGATTGATATATACAGTAATTACGTTCTAAAACCCCCCGCGATAAACAAAAAAAAACGCAATAAACGGACACCACTTCAAAAATGCTTTTTTATATATACACAGTACTGAACTGTATTAACATTATACTTTAATTTATAATTATGAATGATATTTTTATTAATAAATAATAAATCATAATAATAATAAATCATTATTTAAACATAAAAACTTGTTGGTCTATCGTGCTATCGGCGAGAGACTGGGAAAAATCAGCCAAACAAATTAGTTGTGGCAAATGCAATTCTGAGATAAACACACACACGTATATATGTATGTATGTATATGTATGTATATATATGTATATATATGTATGTATATATATATATACACACACACACACACACACACACACACACACACACACACACATAATATATATATATATATATATATATATATATATATATATATATATATATATATTTTTTTTTTTTTTTTTTCCCCCAGACTTTAACATCTACTATAAATTGATCCAGCAAATATAAAATCAGTTCAAAATTCCTCACTATTAGCCTCGTACACAACATTTTAAACACATTTTTGTCACAGGATCAAAATCAATAAATACAAAATCTATTGAATAATGAAAAATTACAGAGCATTAATAAAACAGTCTTCCAGGCATTTCAGTCCATACACATTGATAGGGTGTAACGTAATATTAGTATGTCTAGTGATCAATTCCAGATAAATGTAAAAATCTGTGGATTTCCTACTGTCAACTGGCCACTCAGGTATGAACAAGCATATGTTTTTGTGTGCTTAATATCTGACAGGCAATACAATTATAAGGATTACCTGGAAGAAAGCGCAGTCTGAGCATTGTCGCCATAGCGACTCGGAGCGTGGCTTATTTTGACAGTACTTCTCATAAATCTGTAGGTCTGTCATCTGAAACAAAGATAGAGGAAATAAAAAAAAAAACATTTCAGAAATTAATCTTAGTAATTAGGAGCAATAGTAACAATTTCATTTAATTATTATTGTTTCATTCAATAATTAAATTATTAAAATAGTTGTGTGTGATTGAAACTAAACTGTGATTGATACACTCCATAGTTATTCATTACTGGAATAATCCTACCCTTTCTAAAAAGCACCGACCCACAAGCTCGGGGCAGTCCGTGTACGCCTCCAGCTCTCGGAGAAAAGTTCTGGAACAAACAATCCATGCGAATAAGAACGGACGAATCAAACCAAATGCTGTATGTTAATAAAAAGAAAAACAAACAGCCATAATCCTCACTTGTTGTGGAAGTGGTAGATCTCAGCCATGTTGCCAAACAGAACGTCCTTCTTGTTGTGGAGGGTGACTGGGATGAGGTGTGCCATGCTGGGGCTTTCCATCTCATCAGCATAACCCTGAAACACACACACACACACACACGGCAAGTCAAAAATACAAAGATTACAACAAGGTTTTGTTATTTTCTCTCAAGTTCCACCACTGAAGCTTAAATTTAGGGTTAACATGGGAGAATTGCTTATAAGTTGTGCTTTTAGATTACGTGAGTCACATCATTATGACCTAAATTCATAGAATGATTTACAGAATCCAAAATGAATCAATAAGAGTTGCATTTACCTGCAGGACACACAGCAACTCCTCTACATAAGCCCTTTCTGTCTCCAACAACTCATTCATTACATGCCTATAGAGAGACACAACACAAACAATATCACAACTGTTAGGCTTTCGTTATATGTTTACAACTAGGTTTTTGTCAGATCTGATACATCTTTATTGAATCAAATTTATTCAAGACGATTATGATTACCATCTGATTGATGATCTGGGTCTGCATTGAAGATTAACATACAATTATTTAGTCTCCATGCAGAACATATGGTTCACTTGCACCTATATAGTCATGTAAATGCACTGATCAGGCATAACATTATAAACACCTGCCTAATATTGTGTTCGTCCCCGTTTTGCTGCCAAAACAGTTCTGACCTGTAGATCATAAACAGCATGAACTTCTTCAGCAGTTTGAGCTACAGGAGCTCGTCTGTTGGATCAGACCGCACGGACCAGCCTTCGCTTCCCACGTGCATCAATGAGCCTCGGCCGCCCACGACCCTGTCGCCGGTTCACCACTGTTCCTTCCTTGGACCACTTTTGATAGATAATGACCACTGCAGACCAGGAACATCCCACAAGAGCTGCAGGTTTGGAGATGCTCTGACACAGTCATCTAGACATCACAATTTGGCCCTTGTGAAACTTAAATCCTTACGCTTGCCCATTTTTTTCTAAAACCTTTTCTACAACTTGATTACCTGTGGTAAATTTAGTTGGACATGATTTGGAAAGGAACACACCTCTCTATATGAGGTCCCACAGTTAACAGTGCATGTCAGAGCAAAAACCAAGCCATGACTTGCAAGGAACTGTCTGTAGACCACTGAGTCAGAATTGTATTAAGGCACAGATCTGGAGAAGAGTACAGAAATATTTCTGCAGCATTGAAGATCCCAATGAGCACAGTGGCCTCCATCATCCATAATTGGAGGCAGTTTGGAACCACAAGGACTCTTCCTAGATTGGGGAGAAGGGAGAAGGGTCTTAGTCAGGCAGGTGACCAAGAACCTAATGGTCACTCTGAAAGAGCTCCAATGTTTCTCTGTGGAGAGAGGAGAACCTTTCTGAAAAACAACCATCTCTGCAGCACTCCACCAATCAAGCCTGTATGGTAGAGCGGAAGGACGGAAGCCACTCCTCAGTAAAAGGTACATGACAGTCTGCCTGGAGTTTGCCAAAAGGCACCTGAAGGACTCTCAGGCCATGAAAAACAAAGATTAAACCCTTTGGGCCTGAATGTCAAGCGTCATGTCTGAAACCAGGCACCGCTCATCACCTGGCCAATACCATCTCTATAGTGAAGCATGGTGGTGGCAGAATCATGCTGTGTGGATGGTTTTCAGCAGCAGGAACTGGGAGACCAGTCAGGATTGAGGGAAAGATGAATGCAGCAATGTACAGAGAAATCCTTGATAAAAACCTGCTCTCTGGATTTCAGACTGGGGTGACGGTTCATCTTCTAACAAGAAAACAACCCTAAACACAGCCAAGATAACAAAGGAGTGGCTACAGAACGACTCTGTGAATGTCTTTTGACTGTTGTTTCCCCTCCCAAAGATTGGCAATAATACTGACCCTAACTGTAGTTAATCACAGCTAAAATTTCATAGCTTTAATAGGACTAATGACACTTCCGCTCAGTAGGAGGTGATTAGTTTTAAACTTCGCCTTGAGGACTGCCGTCCTTTACTGACCGCCTAAGTACAGCCAGGTTCTCCTCCTCTTCTGAAAGACATCTGCCATTCTGCAGGAGTGTATCACCCTGGAAACACACATACACAGTTAGTCAAATAAATACATCACAAATTAGAATTCCTATTATCGATGACAAGTGATATTTACTTTTTTGTTGTTGATAATTTCAGAAGACAAAGTCCTCTCTTTATGTGCTGCAGAAGAGAAAAGCAAAGAAATAGAGTATTCAATATTCAGTCTCCCGGATGCTCTTCATGTGAATGAAATAATGATGTTATCGCGATCAGTAAAGCATCAGAATTACCAAAAATCACTGTTGATTACATGGAAAATGTGATTAAAAAACAGATAACATTTACAAATTCTAAAATATGCGATACTTTAAATTGCTTTCTGATGTATAATTTATATATCACCTAAAGCTTAGTGTGTAATAACTGAAACCCTTAAAAATGTCATTAAATTATTGCATTTTGATTTTAGATGTGACGTCACAATAAACCTAATTAGAACGTCAACAATCCCCTTTGCAATTTCACAACATACCACTAGATGGCAGCAAAAAACGACCCGCTTCATTACATACCGACTTTAATACTGTAAAATTATTTTAGCTGTATTCACACAACTCATATTACTTTCTCAGATATGGATTCTTTACATAAGAAAAATTTATGAAAATGGAAGTGTGACGTATACACTCTAAAAATCTAATTATAATAAAAAAAATTAAAGTACAAGAAATGTCCAAAAATCATACACTGTAGTTACTAAGGATAAATTAGTGCTGTTTACATCAAACAACTGAGAAATATCTGGGAAAGTCAAAGATTACCTAGTGTGAGAATTGTAATAATATGAAGTAGTCGATTGCTAATAATGATCTGTGCCGCCTGATAAAAATGTCACCTCATGCTTTATAAATCTGATTAGATTGGCAATTCATTGATGTGTGAGAAATAATCATGAATACAATGTTTTGAAATGTATTGAGCAAAAAAGGTAGTAAGTATTAGAAATTCATTGATTCATTCCCAAAACGTAGCAGGTATTATTTCCAGGAGAAGCACTGAACCAAACAAAAATGGAATTGTATCAAGATTAAAATACGGTTGTGTAAACCAGAGATGATGATAGTGACGCACCCGGAGAGGACATGGGCGATTTGATGATGGCTTCCGGCCGAGGGGCAACCGGTTGAACAGGCCGTGTCTGCTTAGCGGCTAACTTCTTCAGGCTAACTCTTCTCTTCTCAAACATGTCCTCCATAGACAGCTGCTTCTGGAAGGCTCGCTCCACCTGATCCTTTAACATGAACCATCACGGCAAACAGTATTTCATTATACTTAACAGCATATTGCAGTTATAATTATATTATATCCAATATATGTATGTTTTTGAATAAATAAAGTAAATACACAAGGGTTTTTAAATCTCCTGATATCAGTATACATGGATAGATGAATAGAAACATGGCGATAAACTGATTCCGAGGTCATAAACATCGGTTAAGGAACAGCTAGTTGGAGCTGCTTACTCGAAAATCTGCCGTCAGCACAGATTCGTACTCCCTCCAGATGCCAGGTAAGTCTGTCAGCTTGTGCTGATTGGCGGTATCCAGGAAACGCTCGATCTCCTGCAGCGCTGCCTCTGCACCATCCTGCGATTGACACTTGTCAACAGGCTGAGACGCTAGAAGGTAAATCCCATCATCACACCATCTGGTAGCCTGATGGGGTGAAGAGTGAGAAAGAGAAACGTATTGAAATCTAATGATGGAAACCTTAGCTATGGAAAATTTCATACAGGAGATATTAGTATGCATAGTGACACGTGAAAACAACATGACAACAGTCTGTTCAAAGAAATACTCCAGTGTTTTTCAACTAAATCTACTGAACCTGTGGCATGTGTGCAATTACCACGAACAACATTTTCAACATGTTCCCTGTACAATGCAAACAAACCGAAACGAACAAAACTAAAACAATTACAATCATTTTCAAGATAAATTGACCACGTTTTTGCAAAGTCTCACAATATTTCCACTAAGACAAACACGATTCTTCCTGGAAACCAAGAAACGCTGAAAAGCAGCTGATTTGCTTTCGACTCAACTACATCACGCAGGTTCAAAATCGATCCCAGCTAAAAATGTTTGTGGGAATGTTTTTTCTCTATTTTGTATTTATTTTTTGTCTGGAATATTTTCTTACCCAGTTAAATGGTTATACTTCTCAATCTAGCAATAAACTGGTTTTAATTTAAAACACTATAACTCTGGTCACGCAGTTCTTAGGAACGCTGTAAATGCATTATGCAGTTCTGCCTGTTCATGTTAATGTACATGGTCTTTTTCTTTGTCCCACCAGCTCCATATCTGACCACTCGCTCACATTCATTATGCAGTAAACCTTCTATTTGGACAATTCTTTGTTGCATCTTTGATATTAAACAACGAATACTGTGCAGTGCGTTACTTTATATCTACACTTCATTCCAAATAATGCACCATTCAGGTATGTATTTATGCTACAGTATATAGAGTTATCAATATTTATTACACATTGTTTATTAATTTATTAGTCTACAGTTGCAGCTAAAGTTTTTTATTAATAGTTTTTTACCCTGAGTCCACAGAAATGTGTTGAAAATGGTTGTCACTGATAGGTGATCTCACACACACACACACGGTTAATAGAGCTCAGGTTAAATAATGCCAGAGTTCTCTAATAAGATGGAGCCTTGCCTTTTCAAGGCAGGAGTGGAGCTCCATGGCTTTGAGCAGGTGAGTCTTTTTGGCCTTCAGCACAGCTCCGACCTCCTCACACACATCCCTGAGCTCCGAGCATTTGGGAAAGATGGAGTCCACGGCATAGTGAGAGTTCTCAATCAGTGTGTCTCCTTCAGCGGCGAGAGCCACAGCCCGGTCCAGCACCTCCTGTACATCCAGAAAAAAGAGTGAATGAGTGAGTGAGAGAGACGAAGAAAGAGATGACAAATCAAAGAGGCAAACTAGTTAAAATCAAGAGCCATTATTTCTTTTAAATATTTCTCTGATTCACCCCCGATTTTTCACAATAGAGCCACATTAACCTTTATATAAATATCGACACCAAATCCTGAAATGCATCACCGGTTAAATTAGTTTCAGTCAGTAAGTGTGTCTACTAGACCCATCACAATTATAACATATAATCCTCTTAAATCAGGATTAATCTTCAGATTACTGAACACTTATTTCCTTCCATAAAAATCTAAATACTATATACTAAACAAAAAACATTTACCTTTAGTTCTTTCTTTGTGTTTGAATTGCTTGTACCATTCTATTTGAAATGAATTTTTCTACTCAAAAGCTTCAAACTAATGAAATGTCTCCAAACCAGAATAGTCTTAAAATTGTAGATAAAGCAGCATGAGCAGGTTTGATTGCCACCACTGCCAACGCAGTTCTAGCAATCTATATGTATTTTTTATAATGATTATAATTTTTATATAAATGCTAAACTACATAAGAATAAATGTTTTTTTCCCTTGAAATGCCCCTCATCCCTCAATAATCCACTTCATTTAGATCTATTGTATAAATGCAACAAATGCCAATATTGCTGTCTTTAACAGCCTTGCTGCAGTGTGTGTGTGTGTGTGTGTGTTCAGTGTATAAAGTGTGTGTGTTTGTGGGGGGAAAAGGAACCTGCAGTGTAGCACTGTACAGATTTCTCTCCTCCCCCTTCTTCAGCCCGGAGCATCGAAAGCAGCAGAACCTCACGCTAGCACTTAAATCTAATGGCACCCCTGCAGTTCAGCAAGGAGGAGCTCTGCTTAAAAAAAAAAAAAGGAGGTGAAACCAGCTTTACGGTTAAGCGGCATGCCAATGCGACTGTTGGCAAACTGGGACTCCTATGATTTTATTTAATTTTAGCAATATTAGCATTTCTATTACAGCAGGAAGCAATTTGCAAGATAAAACTGCATACAGAAAACCTTTATCTTTGTTTAGGTAAAGGACATGGTTTTGCTTGAAACAATGCTGATAGACAAAATAAAAAGAAGCGCACACAGCCATGTAGATGAAAGCTGCATCAGCAAATGAATGCCGTCTTTTTGATTAATAACATCTGCCTGATTAATAATGACGAAATAGATCTGGATCTAGCCAGGGTCTAAGGAGGAGTATCTCGCTCATACACACATGGCACACAGTCAGTACTGTCAGTATGATGAATGAGCTTTATAAGGTGGTGTGTGTGTGTGTGTGTGTGTGTGTGTGTGTGTGTGTGTGTGTGTGTGTGTGTGTGTGTGTGTGTGTAAAACTGCAGCTATCATTAAAGCAGATACATAAGTTTCTTATGGAAAGTAAGGGTAAAGCATTAGCATGAACTGCTGTAATAATCATATGTGTATATTCTGGGTGAAATGCACTCCTGTACCACTTTATAGAAGCACACGATATACACTTACCAAACATATTAATATTAAAACCCTGTTCATTCATGGGTTTATCTAATAATCCGATCATCATGCAGCTTTCAGTCTATGTTGTTGTTGAGTGTTAGATACGACTTCTGAGTCTGTGTGATGTTTTCTTTCTGTTTCTGAGATGCTTTTCTGCTCGCCATTATGGTAAAGAGGTTATCATACTTTTATCTGCTTATCTGAAACTCTAATCAGCTTTAAGAAACTCAAAGGATGTTTTTAGTTTTTTGCACCATTTTATGGCTCTGTTACTGTGAGGCCAGTGTTTACTACAGCAAAACTAAATCACTTACACAGGTTCTCTCTTCGTGACTGGTCAGCTCCTTCAGGATGTGCTCGCCATGGGCGGGGCTTATGCCCACCTCAGAGAAACTGGACAATTTATCAGCTACCTGGTCCAAATGAGCTCGGACCTAAAAACCCAGAGCAGAAAACACAACTGATCAGAAAATCTGCTATGCAGTACAATGACACCACCTTCCTGAGCGTGTACTGTATATCACGTCTCTCAAACACGAGAGTCCGTACCTCCCTGAAGTTCTGCTCAAAATAACGCAGCTGAAGACACTGCTCCAGCTTGGTCTGATGCCTTTCCCAGAAGTCATCAAACGCCGTTTCAGTCTCATCCAGTTGACCCAGTAGCCTGCAGAGACAAAAACAGAGACAGAGAGAGAGAGAGAGAGAGAGAGAGAGAGAGAGAGAGAGAGAGAGAGAGAGAGAGAGAGAGGGAGGGAGGGAGAGAAAATATGATAAACTCAGGGTGCAAAAATATTTATGATGTTCTAAAAGGATACCCAAGTGTTTTTTCTTGCATAGTCTTAACTTGCACTCACAAGCACACAGATTTCATTGAGAGATTAAGCATGCAAAAAACAAGCCCACAACCCGCCCCCGGAGGGAGGCAAGCAAACGCAAGTACAAGCTGCCACTAGAGAGTCCTAAAATAAAGCATCCTCAGCCTCTACTTCCTCTGTGAGATTATATAATACTGGCCATGCTGGAGTTATAAAACACACTCCTGACCTGTCCCTGAGCATTTCCTCAACAGAATCAAATGTTAAACTGCAGAAATTTCCCAGAAATACACACAGTTCAATAATACTGATAGACACACACACACCTCTGCACAGTAGCCAGGTTTTCCAACTCATCATGGTTCATGTTATAGTCTGGATCGGACGCCAAAGGCTCGTTGATGCTGTCCAGCAAGCGTCCACCCTGACCCAGCGCTATCTTCAGATCCTCCTGAACACATCAATACACACAGAGAGAAGGAAAACAAGAAGGGAAGTACACAAAGAAAGCAAACAAATAAAGGCAGCAGAAGAAGTGAAGTAGAAATAAACAAATGGGAGTAACAGAGAACAGAAGGAAAGCAGACAGGGAAGGAAATAGAGGATATCATGCAAGGAATGAAAAAAGGAAGGAAGACAGACAGGTAAGAAAGAAAAGGAAATAATCAGCATTTGAATCGGAATGTAGATACACTTTTGCATGTATTAGAAGCTTTCTTTGGTGTTTAGGCACAATATGATACATTTAACACGTACATCATAGACAACAAAGCACAGTTACCAGCCTAATATACAAATATCATGCCCACTATTCAAAGAACACACCTTCATCAAAATATTAATGCAGGTAAAAAATTAAGTTTATGTACATTTAAAAGACTGAAGCAATTGTCAAATATATAATTGATTGAAACAGCAACAATATGACAATGCTAATAATTGTTAATAAAAAAGTACTATTAAACAACAATACTAATACTATGACTAATAATAATAATAGGAATGTGGTAGCTTTAAAATTGGACTTTGGAAATGAAGGTCATAAGTTCAAATCCTTATGATAAGTGCGTCTACCAAATGCTATTAATGTAAATGTAATGTTAATAATAATAATAATAATAATAATAATAATAATAATAATAATAATAATAATAATAATAATAATAATAAATAATAATAATAAAATAGTACTATTCATTAATTTTTGACTATTTAAAAAATAAAAAAGAAAGAAAGAAGATGATTGTAAAAGAACTGAATTAAGTACAGCATTACCAGTGACAAAGACAGTAGTTTGGCTTAGACATGTACTAAAATGTGAAGTTGAACCTCTTCTTCCTCACCTTCATCTTCTCCTTCTTTTCAGTGTGAGCGCTCAGCAGGGTAGACGTGGCCTCGACATCGTTGGGCAACTCTGTCTCGGCCAGCTCCGTCCCAAACGCCTGCAACGTCTGAGCAGTCTTCTTCACCATCAGAGCAAAGCCCTCGATGGCCTACAGGAGCAGGGCCCAAATCATACTACACTGAGTGCTCACATGTTACAGTATGGAGTGTATAACAGTTAATGAAAACTTGATGGTGTGAAAATAGGCTACTACAATTTAACACCACGTTCCTCAAAGCCCAGTGTTAAACCGGTCTATAAGATCAATTCCTATCAAATATATTCAATTCATAAAATCAGCACATACTAAACATCCCCCAATGTACACTAAACATGGCCACATGATCAATAAATATCTGTACACGTGACAAGTGTAAAGCACCTTTACAGTAACTTTAAAGGTAACTATAAATGTATAAAGCAAACAAAGCTCTCCGTTATGTCGCTGTCAGTACTTACAGTGCGGTGAGAGATCCACTTCTCGTGGCAATACTCCTGAGTACCCCCTAACTCCTGGGTTAGCTGGGAGCGATCTATGTAGCTGTGCAGCTCAGTCACAGAACTAAGCATGATCACCTGCCACACACACACACACACACACACACACACACACACACACACACACACACACACACAAGAATTTTCATGCATTATCATACAACACGGGGAAACGTTAGCAATTCAGATGTAATTAGTGTAATAATGAAGCACATTGAACCGGCAAATAATGTGTCAATGCTGACACAGAGTCGAGCTTAGTAAGGCCGAGTCCAATTCCAACAACCGCATTAATAATTATAATTAAAAGCCATTGACATACTTCATTTTGCTGTGACGCTGTACACAATTCAGTCCATTTAACACTGAGAGAAGCAAGGAAAATATCATTTATTTATGTCATCACTGTTTTTTGACCCACATGTCTTATGCATGAACGGAATCTAGTTTGTGCCCTTTATCCTTTATTGTACAGATTTTATTGGAAACGGCAACAGATCAGACCTTCGTACTGTAAATGTGTGTTATAGTAATTCAATTTTCACAAAAGACCAATCACAATGTATATACTTGAAATTGTTAAAATTTAAAGCGATTTAAATATTAACAAGGCAATACATGTATAGTCAGAGAAAAATATATACACACATACATAAATATATATACACTGTATATCTAATAGAAAATTCCCTAATAATAATAATAATAATAATTCCTAATAATAGCAAACTAGCTTTTCTGCACCAAGTTATATTTAGTCAAAATATGTTTTTTCTTTTTTAAATATTGGAATAGTATTTATACAATGAAACCCAAGTATAGTCACTGAAAAGCTGCTTTTTAAACCAGGTTGCATTTCCTTTTTACTCACAAGAGAATGTAAACACTCACCGGCACTTTCATTTTAAACTCATCCTTGTTGAGTCTAAAGAGGACGTCTGAGATTGCACGCTGAAACAGGGCGGTGGGCCGCAACACCAATACCAGCTGCAAGTTTCCTGGGAATGAGCCCTGTAAAAAAAAGAAAACACACACACTTGCATTATCACACTACACACTATGTTTTAGCAAAGACAAATGATATCTAATTATAGTTAAGAGGACCTACACTGATCAGGCATAACATTATGACCACCTGCCTAATATTTTGTTTGTCCCCCTTTTGCTGCCAAAACAGTTCTGAACCAGTCAAGCATAAACAGCATGAACTTCTTCAGCAGTTTGATCTACAGGAGCTCGTCTGTTGGATCGGACCACACGGACCAGCCTTCGCTCCGCACCTGCATCAATGAGCCTCCGGCGCCCATGACCCTGTCACCGGGTCACCACTCTTCCTTTCTTGGAGCACTTTTTGATAGATACTGAGCACTGCAGTCCAGGAACATCCCACAAGAGCTGCACTTTTGGAGATGCTCTGACCCAGTCGTCTAGCCATCACAATTTGGAAACTTTGTGGAAAAAACTTTCACTTGCTGCCTAATATATCCCATAATATATCCACTAACAGGTGCCATGATGAAAAGATAAACAGTGTTATTATAACAGTGTTATAATCATGTCATAATGTTGTGCCTGATCGGTGTAAAAACTCCTTACGATATCACAGCTTCATGGCCAATGGCAAACAAAAACAATATGCTCAAACAAAAGGTTTAGGCAATACAACTGCAGGAACCGAAATCATTTCGACCAATAGTAGAGCTTATATTTTCCGATCAACCCGATAATAAACAATCTGAAGTTTCAAGATATTTGTTCTCCCATTTCATGACCTATTATAATAACACTATTATAATACTTCTAGAGTATAACTCTATGAAGCATAAACAAAAAAACAAACAAACAAAAAATGCACATTTTAGATATTTATTTCCCATAAACGCTTTTCCTAAAAGTCATCATCAACCATCCAAGAAACCCAACAACCGAGCGGTGCTTTATTATTACATTAGCCATTTCTTCGTGGTCTGGTAATCCCTGCTCCTTCTTAAACATAAAAAAAAAAAAAATGTTCAGTTGCCATGACAACAGAACTGGTAAGCCTGTGCAACAATAGTCTCGCTGGCCCACTCCCTCCTCCTCAGTCTGTCTGAGTAAATGTGTGAGCACATGGCACCTATAGAAGCCTCCCAGTGCTCACCGACTGTTCATTAAATCCCTTCTCACGGGGCGGCATGTCTCCTTAAATATTTATCAGCTAATCAATACGCAGCAGAGGGAGGGAGGGGGAGAGAGAGAGAGAGAGAGAGAGAGAGAGAGAGAGAGAGAGAGAGAGAGAGAGAGAGAGAGAGAGAGCCAGACGTGGTGTCTGCAGATCTCAATGTTGACATGATACATACATATAATTCGAGCCTTCAAGTGGCTGTTATTAATGACTACATTAAACAAGAACAGCATCAATGACGTCCAGCTACACTACATCTGTTATTTGATGGCAAACACTGGGGACGAGTGTTAAAAAGCTTGTCTGCTTGTATGGAGGATGGGGAATGGGCTGAAGAACACAGTTGGGCCAAAGACAACCCCCTGCATGCACATGCACACAGACACACAATACACACACAGAGTGCAGTCTGCCATGCTGAAAAGGCTCCAGCTCCTTGTTCAGGCAAATGTGCAGCCTGTGTGCGCGTGTGTGTGTTTCTGGACAGTGTTCATGTTTGTTGTGATTCTCATCAAGTCATTATTGTGAGGCTGGTAACAAGTCTAAACACTTGTCATCAGACATCAGACTCAGGAGACACAGAGAGAAGCAATGTGTAGATTAGAAGAGTAATTAACCCCAAATATGAACCTTAGGCCTGTTTGTGTGTGTGTGTGTGTGTGTGTGTGTGTGTGTGTGTGTGTGTGTGTGTGTGTGTGTGTGTGTGTGTGGCTTTGGTGCAGGGCAAGAGTCACTCCTGTTTGTTTTTGCTGTGTCTTCATTTTTACTCATGATAATTCTGCTCCTCTCTTTGTTTGTCCTCCTTTCATCCCTGTTTTATACCCCTGCTCTTTTTTGTTCCCCCTTCTCATTATTCTTTCCACTCACTTTACTACTGTACTCACACTTTGTTTCTTTTTCTTTCTTTCATTCTTTCTTAATTACTTCCCTATTTTTACATTCTTACTCTTTTCCTTCTTGCTCATTCTCTCCACTTTTGTCTTTTATGTAGATCTTCCCCTTCTTTCTGACTTTCTTCCTTTTTACATAGTTAACTTTTTTACTTCTCTTTCTTTAATTTCCTTTTGTATTATTTGTAATAATAATATTTCTTCCCTTTAATCATGTTCCTGCTCTTTTTTTCACCCCATTACCTTCCATTTCCCACATCCTCCTCCTTTTCCTTGCCTTATTCACCTTCGTTATTTTAGTTTCTACACATTTTTCCTTTTAATTCTTTTTCCTCATTTGTTTTTCTACTTAGTGCCCTTTCTTTTCTTTTATCATTTGGTCTTGTACATTCTTACTTCTTTTTGTTCTTTCCCCTCACTTCCCTGTTCTCCTTCTGCCACTTTGTCCAACTTTCTCCATTTTATCATTCAATCATTCATTAATCTGCATTTATACTTTTCTCTGTCCTTCTTCCATTTTTTTTTTTTCCTTTTTCCCCCTGTTTGTCTTTTTCTAGCTCTTTTCTATTGAATATTTACATCTTTATATCTGGCTGTTTTTTCCTCTTTATATGTTTCGACACTCCTATTTAAGTGCAGTGTTTCCCATGTGCACTTTCCAACGAACAGCACCAACAGCTCCTGTGCTGTTCATTAATGTACACTTGCTTGCATTACTCATGCATTAAAAGCCCTCTGTTCTTCACACTAAACATAATTTAACGCTCTGTAAAAGAGGCAGGGTCCCGACCCTTGACCTCTGATTACCATGACAATGGCATGCTCCATTTGAAGCGATTGGCCACGCTTGCCCCGACACGGCATCCGTAACAGCCGAGCGGCACGTGTCGCTTCTGTACACAACGGGAGTCGGAGAGCGAGTCGGAATATATTATTGCCTGTAATGTGAACCGTTATTGAAATGCGTCCTGCTGACACGACTCTGGTGTGTGTGCGCGCATGTGTGTCTGTGTGTGTTTACAGGAGGATGCATCATATGGCCCTTTCTTGAGCAAGCAAAATTTACAGATATGGCAAATTAAAAGTCTGGTCATGGAGAGGCTCGTTTTCAATTATACAGCTAATGTCTTTGCTTATTCTCTCTCTTATACAAACACACACACACACACACACACACACACACACACACACACACACACACCCCTGAGGGATATGGGTGAAAGGGTGAGATGGATGATGGATGGGGACTATGAAAGTGACTGAAAGCAAGATGGAAATGGTCAGAGGCAAATTCACTGAGGAGTGTGTGTGTGTGTGTGTGTGTGTAAGCGAGAGAGAGTGAGTGTCTCCAGGGAGCAGCTGCCATCACACTGATACACCAGCACTCTAATCAGCACAAAGACGCGGACACACAAGAATGCAGAATTCAATTAACCCAGCACCTTAAATACACACACACACACACACACACACACACACACACACACACACACACACACACACACACACAATAAGGCTGCTTTGCCTAAATTATACAGTCGCTGTACACACAGACCCACTACACACATCCACATTGTCTTCTCTATATAAACTCCTCTAAACCGTGTCATGGTAAATAAATGTTGTGACCTGGAGCTCATTTCTTTGACCTTTCACCCTGACCCAATCCCTAGTCTTAAATACGGCCCAGCTTGCAGCAACTCTGCTCCATCAATGTTTCCACGCCACTCTTGTGGCAGTGTGTTGCTGGAAACAATGACCTGAGGCCAGTCATCATGAGCGCGCTTACTATTCAGGAGAAAAGCGACAGTGATGGAGTGAGTCTAAAGAATGAAACTGCTAAAATCATATTGTTGAATTTATTTATTTTTTTGCCTGGATGATAAATTTATTTAATGGAAACTTTTCATAATTTAAAATTTTAAAGGCCCAAATTTACTGCTATAACCCCCCCAAACCACACTATACACACAATAATATATAAATGATCTATCCAGTTTTTTTTTTGTTTTTTTTTTTACATATCTGTTCTGCATAGCCACATTTCCTGTAAAAATTTTTTTTTTATTTCATGATTATTTAGATTACTTTGTCCTCTTTCCTTCTTTTTTTTAATCCAAAATATTTTTTCCCCATCTTTTTCTTCTATTATTGCATCTTTTTAACTTCCCTTTCATTTTTCTTTTCATTTTTATTATTTTTTCCATTATTTTTTCCCCACATTTCCATTAACAATTAAATTGCGTCACCCCCCCACCACCACCACCACCACCCCATTTTTATTTAATTATTTTTTCCAGTTTTCTTTTCTTTCTTTTCACCTCCCCTCACCCACCCCAGAAGACTTATTACCTTTTTCACCCAGTCATCAAATGTTGCTTTTCCCCTCCATTTTTAGGTCATTTCCATCTATTTTCTTTCCTTCTTTTCTTTTCTTTTCTTTTTTTTTTTACCTTTTTACATTCTTCCAGTCATTAACAGTGTTTTTATTCATCTTATAACAGAGAAATCTGACATACTATATACTATAGTAGTATATATAATTATTTAATTATAATGATATTATTTTTTAACATTTAAAATATATATTATTTTAAATAATAAACCTTTTTATAGCTGTATTTTGTAAGGAAAGCCATGGTTTACCATGACACTAATTTTCTATCAAGCTCTGACATTAATCAACCCCCTTCCACCTAATCAGAATGGAGAACTCATCAGTACTCATCATGGTATAAATAATATAAGGTATAAATG
>NC_139593.1:10667913-10720413 GCF_946808225.1 Silurus aristotelis | reverse complement strand
TTTGTACCCACTATTCAGAGTGCATCAGGGGTTTTTTACAGCTTCAATTTGCTGGGCATGCACTCACACACACACACACACACACACACACACACACACACACACACACACACACACACACACACACACACACACACACACAGTCATAACTCTCACTAATGTACACAATATGGACAAAGGGTTTACACCCGATTCGTATTTGCATATTTTTGTACATGCCATTCCACATTTAGTCCCAATTTCCTGTTATAATAACCTCCACTCTTCTGAGAAGATGTTCCACTAGAGTTTGCAGGGTGCCTGTGGGGATTTGTGCTCATTTAACCACAAGGGTGTTAGTAAAGTCAGATACTGATGTAGGTGAGGTGAGGAGGTCTGGGGTGCAGTCAGCATTCCAATTCATCCCAAAGGTGTTCAGTAGAGTTAAGGTCAGAGGTCTATAGCAGGTCACTCAAGATCTTCTACTTCAAACCATTAAAATAATATCTTCATGGAGCTGGCTTTTTGTACAGGGGTCTTCTAGTTCAAATGAAGGGAGAATTTAAATGTCACAGCATCCAAAGACGTCCTATTCAATTGTGCGCCTCCATCTTTTAAAAGTTTGGGGGAGGAACCACAAATGGCTGGAAGTGTCAGGTGTCCAAACACATTTGTCCCTCTCAAACATTGTGGGTGAATTTGCTCTAATTTAATTGATTGTATAAGTTCTGAGTCACTTCTGTTCTCATCAAATAGCAACAACTGAAAAGTATATAAAAATGAAAACAAAAAACAGGGGCGTCCTTGATGCATGTTAAAAGATGCCTGTGTGAGACGTTGCAATGTTTGTGTACAATAATCTGTTTAACTGATTAGCCCAGTAACCTCTTCCCTACTGACTGAGTGAACTCTGTCTCCATCTCTCTCTCTCCCCCACACACATACACACAGACATCCATGCAGCTACACCCCCTGTGGTTTCTAATCTCGTTGACGGCTAAACAGGTCCACTGAGAGTAATCCCACTGAACCCAAAATGAGAGTCATCTACATTATCCTCACTCATCACTTAACTGACCGCTTTAGCAAACACTCGCACGCCATTCTCATGATTGTTTCTGCTCAAGCCTGTTCCTTTTCTCCGTTCTTGGGACTAGCAATTTACAATGCGTTTATATTTATTCATTTAAAAGATCCTTTCCCTCAAACCGACTGAGCTGAGAGGATAAAGATGAAT
Source organism: Silurus aristotelis (assembly GCF_946808225.1). Taxonomy (NCBI): domain Eukaryota; kingdom Metazoa; phylum Chordata; class Actinopteri; order Siluriformes; family Siluridae; genus Silurus; species Silurus aristotelis. Next base: position 10,719,197 of record NC_139593.1, on the reverse strand, counting down.
GAATTGAAGAAATTATCAAATGAAGGCAAAATGGTCCTGGGGATTCCTTTTCCCAACCTGCTGATGAGCAGTTCAGTGTTTTTATTTCTTTACCTCCCCAGTTTGGGCGCCTGCCAGTTCCCACTCACCCTGTCATTACAACAACTACAGACAAGAGGGAAACAAAGAGCGAACACGTGCTTCCTCTGAGACATGCAAAGCCACGTGAAAGCGTGCATCCAACTGCATTTGTTCAAATGGCTGCTCATGCTGAAGCAAAATTGATCAACATGGATGGCTTTGGCATCGCTGGGATATGAACTCATGACCTCCTGATGGTTGGCTGAATGCTTTCCTGTTGTGCTAGTTACAAGTCTGCACAGCTATTTATGTGGGTGACCTTTCAGTTTAAATCATCTTCATGTGTAACGCTTTAGTTATGCTATTGATTCATATCAAATCTTCTGAACAAATCATGAGTGACCTGAGTGCCAGCAACAAGCTAATATTTTTTTGTATTTCCATGTTGCATCCAGGGTTGATAAACTGCTTGTTGTTGTACAGTATTATAACATTTTTGATTACACATATGAGTTCCACTCAATAAATCCATCACACATTAACCATGCAGCAAATGTTAGAAATATTATTATTAATAAAGTAAAGACTTATATTTGAACAAACGACTCAAAAAAACGACTGCAGTATTTTTTTCATCATTGATGTCCAGTCTGGATGGAAAGTATTAAGCATTTTTCTTTACTGTAATCCAGAGCTGGACTTAGGCTATGACTGAAATATTGTCCGTCGGTGCATTGGCCCCCGCAGAGCACTAAATCTAATATGTTGTACAAGGTGAGCAATAACGATGTAGAAATGCTGAGTGCTGAACACACACACTGCCTCAAGCAACCACCTGGATGTTTATAAACATGGATTTGATGCCATAAAATGTCAACACCTGAAGCATTTTTTCCAATAAACATCAATTGATTTTTATTTCAAATTCCACATTTCCATATTTTTTATAAATAATATTTTATTTATTGACAAATGATTTTACGCACTTATTGTTACACACGTTCACGTTATAGCAACAATATATATTTTTTCTCTCTCTTTCTCAGATTGCTGATTAATTCCTGTGTTAGTAATAAAAGTCCTGTAGTTCTGACTGTTACAAAGCACTGACAAAGGAGACCATTATATATTTTTTTTTAATCTGGTTATTACTAGCCTTTAGTTATGTGAAGCTTCCATCATATGAGTCCCTGTGAGTTAGCGGTTAGTATAGAAACCATAACATTAGAACGTGACATCAATATATACCTCGGCTTTACACTCCAGTCAGAACTCGATCTGAGCTGGCAAAATAACACTTTCTAAATAAATAATCAGATTTCAACAGTGGCATAATACATTTTTCACTGCACTGGTAGCCTAGCATATGTACTATATACACTAGCAGATGCACTATACATACTAGCATATGCACCATATATACACTAGCATATGTACTACTGATTATTAGCATATGCACTACAGATCTATCAATCGATCGATCGATCGATCGATCGATCGATCGATCGATAGATAGATATAGTTTATTTGTGATCACCTAAGGGCCCTTTAAAGAAAAGGAGACCATAATCACAAACAATGGGCAAAATCATTTTGTCAGGCATTTGAAGGTCAGGTCTTTTGTAAAATTGCAAAAGCACAGCTGGTTGCAACTGGTTTCATTTTTATTTAGCATAAGATGTTATGTTTAATACTGATGGTAGTTAAGGGTACTGTAGATTTTTTTAGTGTCCTTCACTTCTGCTGGACATAATGCTGTTCCTGTCTTTTGCTGCAACTCTCCAGTCCACTGGACACTTGACTAGACTATCGCACAGTATAAATATGGACACAGATACACAGCTATGAAGGACATGCGTATAATACGTATGACACACTCACCGCGATGCGCAGTAGTGTTCCCTTTACCGATGCCCATCTGTCTTGCCTGCGGTCGATGATCAGGATGAAGCCAACTCCTGACGAGCTGAGGCTATGGAGCAGACAGGCATGGTCACCATGGCAGCATGTACATCACCCTCATCTCGCAACACACACAATCACATACTTACACACATATTAAAGGCATCTAATAGACTATTAAATGTACACCAGCTTTCAATAATAAATCAGCTATTTTTTTTTTTTACATATAAATGATTGTAAAAAGTGTCCATGAGCTGCTTCGCATGTTCGCCAACCTCAATTAAACGTACAGATTGTATCCGGTGTAGAGATGCTTAGCTGCCTGCTATGTCCATCACCATTGACAGTGGATGTTCACTTCGTTCCAAGGTTTACCATGGTTACCAAATCCTCCGTTTTTTATATCTCAGTGGGTTTTCAAAGCAAATTGATGAATGTCGGGCTGTGTATTCCTGTCCTTATCCAGAGAGTTGATGGTAAAATCCACATGCGTTTTTTTCCTTCAGTGTATGTGTGTGTGTGTGTGTTTGTGTATAAGTGTGTGTTTCTCAGTATCGTTCCAAACCCAGTGTTTACGGCTGCAGTAGCACTGTATTGAAGCACCAACGATTAAGGTGGTCCAGCCTGCTCCGCGCTCAATCCACCAGCCAATCTTGAACAATCAGGTGCTACCTCAGAGCCAATCAAAATGCAGCATGGCTGTGACAGACAGCATAGCCTGCAGGCTCACAAGGCTGAATTGCTAATGAGAAAGGCAGGGAGGGAGGGATAGATGGAGGGAGAGAGGGAGGGAGTTGTCTCAATGATAAAAAGGTGGCAAGCAAGAAAGGAACTGCTGATGCCCTTATATTTGTGCCGCCATGATAGTAACACACACACACACACACACACACACTATAGCCTTCTTTTTTACTTTTCTAAAAGCTGAGCTTTCCTTCATCCCTAGCTACCATTTCATCTGAGGCGGGGACTATGCAATCTGCATCTACCCCCTCGCCTCAGTTCCCCCGGTGTTCCTCACACTCCACTGCCCTGCTTAAGGGGAAAAATACAGGGGGGAAAAGAACGAAACAGAGAAGGAGTGGAAGAGGGAAACGCATTTTCTAATCAGAACGAGTAGCCGTGCTCGCTCAAGGCACAAGCGTGGCACAGCCATCAAGACCGATGATGTGCTTCCAGAGCAACAAGATTTCACTGATTAGTCTCCATTAACCTCTAATCAAAGGCTGACAGGGATGTACAAGAACAGAGGGCTCCAGCTTTAGTCCTTATGGCACAACATTCTGTTCCACCATTCTGTTCAAACAATACTCTTTTTCCAATCGGTGTTTGGTTATCCCGTGTTCTTTAAATACCCAACACAATGGCATGGTTGTTGGTGCCAGATGGGTTGGCTTACAAATAGCTGACTCTTCTGATCTCCTGGGATTTTCGCACACATCAGTCTTTACGTGGTGCGAAAAACAAAAACCAGTTAGTGGCAGTGTTGGGGACACATCAATGGCACAGACATGATTGCAGTAATTTGATTAACCACGGTGAGCAGAAAAGCATCTCAAAGCACAAACTTTGAGGCTGATAAACTATAAGCCAGCAGATCAGCAAATCAAATTATTTTTTTTCCCTATTCTGATGTGAACAATAATTGAAGCATTTGACCTGAATTGCATTTTTGGCTCATGACTGGATGATTAAAAAAAATGTCTAAATGATTCACGATTTCAGGTAAAAAATAAAGTGAACTTGTCGTCATTTTTTTGGGTCTTTTTTAATGGAGATCCTGGGCAGCTAAGTAATAATAATAAAAAATAATCGATTAAAATATGAATGACAAGAAATCACCACACACGTGTAACACATAACCGACCCAAACATTAATAACACACTAATAAGTGTGTGAGTACATGTGAATACTAATTAAAATTCTATTGAACTCAATTCAAGTAATTTATATTGTAATAAATTGTATAACAAAATTTTTTTTAATCAACCTTGGATTGCACCTAGCGAATAAGATCATTATCAAGCACTCCCTAACCTGAATAAGGAACACAGCTTGAATCCTGAAACACTGCAAATTTAACAAAGGTTCCTCAGAATAAATAAATCATTCCTATGAATTCAGTGTATTGCAGTAAACTGCAGTGGAAGCTCTTTATTTTCTTTTTCTTTTTTTAAAAGATGTCCTCTATTCCCATTTATTTAGAGGACTCATTTACAAAAGCACCACCAAATAAAATTCACATCAGCTTCCTATTCCACTAGAAAACCTCAGGCAATTAGAGCGTCCCCTCTTTCCATCTCCATGTGTTTCACCTTCACACCCCCTTCTCCCCTCCCTTCCTGCATTTGCTGGTCGCTATTCCCATGAGACAGCAGTAAGACCAAGCCAGACAGAGAGGGGAAGGTTAGGCACTCCATAAGCACAATTTCAAGCTTGTACATGAATAAAGATTTTTGTAATGAATATTAAGTATGTTCAATATGCAGGCGACGGCATAGCAAAATCGCCGTGCGTGACATTTCACTGTTATTACACCATTAAAGACGATGTGAAATATAAGAGTATACATAAGGATGCTACACACACACACACACTCATCTTCACTTTCTTTAACTGTCCAAGTGCTAAAAATCTCATCATCTTCAATATGTAGATGCATATTAACGATGCAATACTATGTAAACGATTTTGCACACTAGCGACCTCTGCTGGCAAAATGTCAAACATAAATCACTTGTACTATATTCTAATAATGCTGCACACTATGATGACAATATACTTTATACAAATATAGACAAAGAAAAATACAACAATTGAGTGTTGAAAAAAATATCTGGTAGCACTTTATTTAGCTGAATGGTAAACAAGAAGAAATAGGAAATTATGTATGTACTGTATGTAATTATAAAAGCTACTAAATGACTTAAATGGTACTGTAATTACTCTCACATGTTGCACTCATTTGATCATACAATCATGTGGTAGTAGATGTGCATTGCATAAGATTATCTCAAGCGCTTCAGTTAATGGCCATGTCAGACATGAGGATGTAAAAACAATATGATTTGATTGACATTCTAAATCGATTATGCAGTAATTCTACAGGAAATGCCTTGTTGGTAAAAAAAAGGTTAGAGGAGAATGGCCAGACTGGTTCAAAGTGACAAAAGATTCAATTACCCAAAGAACAGTGGTGGGCAAAGTACACAAACCATGTACTTGAGTAAAAGTCGAGACACAGTAGATAAAATATGACTCCAGTAAAAGTTCTCCCTTTAAACTCTTACTTGAGTAAAAGTACAAAAGTATTTTCCTTCAAATGTACTTAAGCATCCAAAGTACTATGATTTATTATGGCTATAATGTTCCAATTATCATTTATGTCACAAGTTTCTTCGCTTAATCAACACAGTTCATGTGAAAAGAATTAATTCTCTTTTAATAGTGATATAAATGAGTCAAACACTGATATCTATTAAAATGATATGAGATTGAGATATTTGACTTCGTAGTGAAATAAGTCTCATCAAATGGAAATACTTCAGTAAAGAACTTGTACACAAAAATGCTACTTGAGTACAGAAACCACTTTTACTTCATTACTTTTCACCACCGTCAAAGAATCACTCTTTACATCCGTGGTGAGCAGAAAAGCATATCACCATGAAAAACATTTCAATTTGTTATCCCTCAATAATAAAAACCTTCATTTAAAAACTGCATGTTGTATTCACTTGTTATCTTTTACTAATATTTAAATTAGTTTGATGATCTGAAACATTAAAGTGTGATAAACATGCAAAAAAATAAGAAACCAGGAAGGGGGCAAACACTTTTTCACACCACTGTAGCTCTGTCTCATGAAAAACACTCACATGCTATGCTTTCTAAGTGTTGACTACACATGGACAAGAACATGGCTCAATTCTGTGGCAGACAAATTGACCAATCGTTGGCTTGTCGATCAATTAGCCTGGAGAAGATCCCGCCTCCCAGTTGAAAAACAGCTCTCTTGGGTTCCTTTTCAGGTTTTGACCCCACAAGCTTCAGATGGTAGGCTTAGCCTTGGACTACTGTGTACCAAATTGATCATTGCTCACCTATCATTTTCTGAATTATGCATTAGCACTTCTGGTCTGTAGGAAGCACTAAGAAAACCTTGGCAAATGGATATAATTTTGGGGTATTACAGTCAGACACAGGGTTAAATAGAAATCGATCAGGAAGTGAATACACACCTGGGAATGCTGGTCAGGTACGTCAGCACGTTGTGAAACTCTTCTTCCTGCAGCTCTGTCAATGCAGGGAACTCTGGGAAGATGATGATGGGGCTGCCATTTTTCCCTCGACCACCTGGGAAAAACATCAGGAAAATAGAAAGCACTGTGGAGTTTTAATAAGATCCTTCATGCTTTTGTAATACGCTTTTGTTGCTTTCCTTTGCCAAAAATCTAAAATCTCCTTGCAACACAAATGTCTTCACTCTACAGCAAAAACAAATGAATTGGTTTTGCCATTCCAGTAGTTTTTAGAGGTTGCTGTGAGTTTGCACTGCTAATTGCAATGTTAATGGCAGATAAATTAAGATGTTGCTAAGATATTTTTTTTATTTTGTAGTTTTAATCTGTAAAATGGCATCCTGCAGCAAACCTACACAAAACCAGCCACCAGGGGGCACTTTTCATCCCCTATACAGCTGTGTGAAAGAAAACAGAACAAAAACGTAAAATGGAGGGTATCGTAGAGAACAGGGCCACAATATGCTCAAAACCTGATTACTTAAAGCCATTGTTGTGGAGCAGAACACACATACACACCATAACCTGTAAGTGAGTGATGATTCTGGGTTCTCTCATGCTGTGTGTTTATTATAGTGTAAAGGCCTCACTAAAGGCAGTCACTTAGTATTATCCCAATCATCAATCATATGTACATGGGTGTTGAGTGGCACAAAAAACGATTTGAGGATGTTTGGGGGGGAGCTACTAAATCTAAAGTCCCAGAAAGGAGGTTTGAACAGGATTTTCCCCCAGTTGTCCTGTGTGTTAACCATATAAATTAACTAATTGTAATTTTAAAGCATTCAGATCTCTTACACCATATGCAAGCTTTGTTGAAATTGCTAGCTAGACTAGCTATATCTCTATTTAATTGGATAATAAGGTCAGAAATTATTTTATTTTTAAATGTTTTGTGAAATTGGCACAAACAGAAATGCATAAAAATAATTGACAAGCTATGAAGAAACTACAACTAACATGTGAAACAAGAGTTGAACAACCCCGAATATGTTTTTACATTTGAAATTGTCCAAAGAAGCCTCATTTAGCTTTTTCTTGACAGCTTGGAAATTAAAACCATTCGTGTTTACACCACACTTAAGCTATTATGAATGGAAATTTCATGTCACCCAGATGAGGACATGTTCTCTCTGGCTCCCTTAAATGGTTTTTCCTCATACCATCTCTTTCTTTTTCTCCTTCACCACTCACTGTCTTTCTCATTAGGGATTAACTAAGAGACAGTTTATGATGCTAAAATGTATATCTAATCAATTCTGTACAAATAAAAAAATGTATTAAATAACACAAATCTTCACCAAACTCACAATGTCTTTAGTATAAATCGTGCTGCTGTCCTATTTATCATCACCAGTGCAGAACCAGAGACCCAAAGACCATCTGCTATAAGTGTGTCAATGTGTCACAGTGTGTGTAAGGGGCAAACACAAGGTCAGTTCAGCCCTCTGTTCTGCCTCCAAACATATATACACACAGATGGACTGGCACACACACATTTCACCACTAAACAAACTGCTTCCTGTTATCAGAACAAGGATGAAGTAAACTTCGGTTACGAGATCAAAGGTGGTGTGTGAAAAGAGCGAGAGGGAAACGGCTAAAAGAGAAGCGCGTTATATAAACATACTGGGAGACTGGCAGTGGAAGTCTGTCATTTACTGTGGGTGGAGGAATAAGGCAAGATCAGTGGTCAGTCTCTCGTTCTTTCTCACAAATACGCAGGATTAAAAGTGAAGGGAAAAAAAAAATGAAAAGAAGTAAAAACCACACCACAGAAACAATTCTAAACATAGATCATACTGTAGCAGCTAAATAGAGATACATCATTAACCTAAACGATGCATCTTAAGGCAATAATGAATGGGAAAATAAAGAAACCCTGAATTCCAATATGCCAACACACACAAACACACACTCCATTCTATGAATCTCATACCCAGCAGTGCTGCAGCTTACAGTGTCATGGAAACCCTGAATTATTCAGGATGACTGAACCTGAACCAGGTCCTAACTGGGACACGTGTAAGTATCAAACTTGGACTCTTTAGCTTTGTGTATGTGTTGGTGAACTGTGACTTCACTGCGAAGGTCATAAAGACTTTACCTGGACCATATACACCTTAGAACAAGTAGCAGCAGGTGATTTCCCTTTTTTTATATTTCAGCTCTCCACAAACAGATGTGATTGTCATGAATCTTTATGTTATTGTTTAAATGCACTTATGTTTTTATCAAACACATACTCACATGCCAGATTTGCTATCTATACTGTATGGCCAATGTGGTTCTTTTCCAATCTGTTACCACAAACGTGAAACAACACAATTGTATAGGATGTAATGACATACAATTTTGCATGTTCCAGCATGACAATGCCCCTGTGCACAAAACCAGCTTCATGAAGATATGCTTTACATGGGCTGGAGTAGAGGATCTTGTGTTGCCTGCTATGGAGCTCTGACCTCACCCATATTGAACACCTTAAAATACCTACAACCTCACCTACAAAAGTACCTGACTTTACTAACGCCCTTGTGGTTGAATTAGCACAAATCCTCACAAGCACACTACGAAATCAAGAGAACATCTTCCCAGAAAAGTGTCGGTTATCACCGTATAAGAGCAAATGGTTACTGAATGTGGAATGGAATGTTCACAAACTTTTATCTATCAGTAAACCACCACTTTTCAACCTTTTCACTGCCGTGGCCAGTTATTTCACAGGTCATTTTACAAACCTTGCAAATGTAATCTTCACTGTTGGTTTCAAACAAAAGACAAGGAGTTGTAATAATTTTTCAATCTGGTTGCTATACTGTGCATCCATGCATATGGAGGTGCACATACTTAGACTACAAGATTGCAACCAAGATTTCTGAAGCTCGTTGCAGATACCGTAATTTCCGGACTATTAAGCGCACCCATATATAAGCCACACCCACTAAATTTTACAAATATTTTTATTTTTAACATAAATAAGCCACACTTGTCTATAAGCCGTCTTCAATAATGTACTTTACACAGGCTTTAACAAAAGACACGTTTCACACGGTGTAACGGGTGAAATATGTTGCGCTTCCTTCAGGAGCATAGCGGTATTTTGGGAATAGCCTGGCACTGCAATTTCCGGTATTACTGCGTGTGTTCAATACAAGGAATATGTCCTTATTATTTTCTGATGCTCATTTCTAAGTTTTTTTGACTAACCCTTAACGCTGTTGCCAAGAAAAATAAAAAAGCTTTTTGAAGTTTCGGAAACCTGTCTGTGCTTATATTGACCCAGACTCAACGCCTTACAACGGCTTGTATCCAAACAGTAGCCTACCAAGAACGTTATTGTTCACTGTCTTCCTCCTTCCTTTTACAACAATTTCTCTCGGGAGTTTATCTTTTGGCATCGTCGTGCGTTTAAAAATCACCCGATGGAAGTTTTTTCTCCCGATGCCGTGCAGCTCAGAACACAGGTGAGGTGCATTTTCCGTTCGAAAATTTCATTGGTCTAATGTTATGGGGTTCAGATTTTAGGCTTGAAGTTTGTGAAACCGGGAAAAACCCAGAAAAAATGTATAAATAAGCCGCTTCGTTGTTTAAGCTGCAGGATTCAAAACGTGGGAAAAAAGTAGCGGCTTATAGTCCGAAAAATACGGTAAGTGTACAAAATGTATCTAACGCTATGTAAGTTGTAGAGGGAACATCCAAAGAACCCCGGAAAGTGCCACCTATAAATACTTCTAATACCTCATCTTAATAGATTCTCATTTAATAGTTTAATTTTTGCCTAAAAAAATGGTTCACAAGTTTTTTGCAATTATAGGCAAACTATACAAAATGTATTTTTATAGACTTCACCTTTTACTAAACATTAATAGAAACTGGATCTTATTGGTATATTATTGGCTGTAATGATGTCAGTTATGTAATGCACCTAAAAACAAAAGAAAATGCAGAAAACAATGATTTCAAGACTTTATATGGAGGAATGCATGTTCAAAGTTTCTGCCAATAAAATGTTTTAGCCATCTTGCATGTCATGATCTGTCACAAAATGGTTTAGATTTATTAATTTTTTGCAGAGAGCATGCTTTTCCCTATTTCCTTCCTGAGACACTGGCAATTACACCAATCATGGATAACATTATAGGTGAAGTGAATAACAATGATTATTGCTTCATCATAGCACCAGTTATATTGGGAGGTATATATTAGGCAGTAATTGAACATTTCGTCCTCAAAAATTTTTGTGTTAGAAGCAAGAAAAATAGCATAAGCATTTGGGCCAATTTGACAAGGGCCAAATTGTGATGTTTATATGAATGCAGTGGTCAGCATCTATGAAAAATGATCCAAGGAAAAAAACAGTGGTGAACCGGTGACTGGGTCATGGTCTCTAATGCACGTGGGGGGGGCGAAGGCTGGTCTGTGTGGTCCAAACCAACAGACAAGCTCCTGTAGCTCAAATTGCTGAAGAAGTTCATGCTGTTAATGCTCAACAAGTATGAACTGTTTTGGCAGCAAAAGGGGGACTAACACAATATTAGGCAGGCGGTCATAATGTTATAATTGTATATAGCAGTATTCAGTATTCATACTGTTCATTTAGGTGTAGCTTGTTGTATTACAGTATAACAAATCTTTGGGTTTAATGAAAGAAAACATTTGTAAACATCCTGGCAGTTATGAAAATGTCTCCTAATATATTCTCATGAACTAAAACCCTGCATGAAAGACTGTGTGTGTGGTACGAACAGTGCCTACTTTTATAAATAAATAATGCTGACTGTGGACTCCTAAACCCCATGACATACAGCGAATTGAATTTGCACTCCTCAATAGCAGCCAGTTCTATAAATATCCTTTTGTAGGGGTGTTTTATCCATGCGTAAGAACTGTAAAGGCTCAGATTTCCTTTCTATGGACTCAATTGTGTATGCAGTGTTTTCAGCCTAATGTGAACTATGAAACACACTGATTATGGATGAAGTATTTGATGATCATTGTTTGCTTGCTTTGCATTTCCTCATTATTCCACTAATCCAGCATCACTTCCTCTGATTCAAAGGCTGATCTTCAGCTTCACGAGAGAAGCAGTTATAAAAGCATCGTGGGGCAATAACGAGCAGCTGTGGGATCCGTCTCACCTGACAGGAAGGCGAAGCATTTCCGGAGGTCAGGGCTGATGTCTGCCGCGCACAGCGGACTCGTCTCCTGCTGCATGATCTCATCTGGAGCAAAAAGATATGAAAAAAGAGAGAAAATATTAGAAGAGACACCTTGATTTTACTAACAGTCATGTCATGGCTCCAAAAGTGACAAACACTCAATAGAATAACTTTACAATTCAACCATTTATTTCTTGCGATTTTAGGTCACTCAACCTTGAAAGTGTGAAATGAATTAACACTGGGGTGAAATGCAGTGCTGAAGAAAGCGTAAAATATGGAATAAATATAAAAATTCTGAGAAAATACAGAAAAAGTGAAGAGACTTAAGAAATGTCTTAATACTGGAGGCAAAATCTACTGAGGAAGACCGGAGGTAAACAGTAAGGTGTAGGCTTATGGGAAGGGAACTGGATTACTGTAAGCAGATTTACAGGGTGCAGTAAACTGCAGTGAGGCAGTATAGCCGTGTGTGTGTGTGTGTGTGTGTTTTTGCCATCTTTAATGCAAACGAATCAGTGCATATATATATATATATATATATATATATTAGTTTTTTTTTCTTTTCACACACATGCTTATGGAGTTTTCAATGAGGATGTTTAAAGTGACCCTTTTTGAGCTAAAGGCCATATCAAGCACTGCTTTTTGTGAATTAAAAAAAAGAAACGAAAACAACAAATAAACTTTTGATTTTAAAAACAAGGTTGACCATAATAACTCACTATTAAAGATTGATCTGTATAAATTACAAAAAAAAGTTTTTCTTTCTCATTAAAAGCTTACGGTAGTGAACACTACTACAAAAGCACTATCACTGGAGACTCCTTTCAAAGCGGTGATTGTCAGGACCTTCCGGGCACATGGTGTGCACTTCCGGGTTTGCAGCGCACACTTCTGCGCCGGCGGCCATCTTGCCATTTTACCCACGCCACCCGGTTTTTAAGGTCACCCAAGACTTTAGTTTGGGACTAAAACGGCGGTCCCTCTGGCCCCTTTGCTCTGCTGGGCTGCCCAACCTCAGCCTTCTTGCCAGACTTAGGACGTTGCCCAGATCTTCCGACCTGCCGAGCCGCTCCGCTCCGCTCCAGGGTCCCTCCAAAGGCACCGCTCCGCTCGCTAGCCTTGCTGACTACGTTGCTTCACCCCCGGGTTTCTCCAAGGTGTTCGCCCCGGCCCCTGGGTTTTGCTAAAAAGAGGGTGTCCGCAGAGGGCATCACTCCGCCTGAATCGGCCAGAAAGTGCTTAGGGCAGCCACCTGGAGGCTCGCTCCACGCTTCTTCCGACCTTTCCTGACCTCCAAGGCGTTCTATCCAGTGGCAGTTCGCCTCAGGTCCTGCTGTGTCTGCCGCTGGCACATGACTTTCCTCATGCACCAGGATTTTAGTGTCTGTCTGGTATTTCCCTCCAACCACCCAGGCCTTTGTTTCAGACCTTGGACTGTGTTTTTGCCTTGCGCCATTGCTCAGTGTTTCTTTATTAAAGCCTGTTTTCTCCAATCAAAACAATTCCTTCCAACCTGACGCAGTTTAAGAAGATTTGCCATGAAAAATGGGAATAAATCCCCCAATCTAGGTATGCAAAGCTTGTAGCATCATACCCAAAAAGACCTCAGGCTATGATATTTCATTTTGTCACTATGGGGTACTGAGTGTCAGTTAATAGGAAAAAATAAAGAAATCAATCAGGCTCTTAATAATTTTCCGAATGCATTACACACACACACACACACACTACACACACACACACACACACACACACACACACACACACACACACACACACACTTATCCTACTTATATCAGAGTTGAGGGTTATGGGCCCAGAAGAGAGGCAGCTTGTTCATGCTTGGAGTTTAACTCAAACTTTCAGAAGTCCAACACTGAACTGCTATTTTTCGTCATACTCTGCAAATAACAATATGCAGTATGTTATTTTCAGAGTATGAAGAAAAGTAGCAGTTCAGTGTTGGACTTCTGAAAGTTTGTGAGAACACGAACAAGCTGCCAGAGATGTTTTCTTTTTTGTTTTGTTTTATTATAGAAGAACCACAGAATAAAAAAAATGCTGTGGAACGAAAACAACCTTCTAAGAGTTTGGTTTGAAGATCATCTTTGAACATCGTGTGATTAAAAAGCTCAGGACAAAACGTCCCTGAGGACATGCTTGTTTTTTGTATCTGAACTTTAGACTTGGGCTTCTTTGGTTGTAGACTAGCTTTGAGGCTAATATAGAGTACTGAGTTGCTAATTGTCTGTTGAACATCGGCCTGCTTTAGTCAGATGACTTTAGAACCCTTGAGCGAAAAAGCTGTTGCAAGTTGACCTGCTATTAGCCATGTTTACGTGCAGAGTGACCAAACTCCAGCTGACACTTTACAATGTGACATTCATCTCAGTAATCTCTTACGGAAACGTTACATGTCCTGACTAAAGACAAACAGCAAACCATTAAAATGTAAATATGCAATGGCTGAATACCACACCTCAGTCTTAAAGGAAGTACTAGAGAACAAAAAAGGTGAGGTAGCAGAAAGGAAAATTAGCACGTTTCAATGTCTTTAATCCACCTCCGAAAGATGATTTGTTTGAGATAACAAAGCCAGACATCAGCCATAGAAGTTTCAACAGGAACTATTACAGCACAAAAATAATCACTTAGTCTAACAGGTGTGGTTACAGAACAAAAAGCTAATGTTTGTTTTGCTTATCTCAAATGTATACTTCAGAAAAAGCATATTGTTTGAGCTACAAAATGTTTTTGGTATCACTGAGGTAACTTCCGCAGCCTCTTGTCTGTGTAGCTCAGCTTCTGCATCACACTCAGACATCCTTTAATTTGATGTTTGTTTGTTTGTTTTTTTAACTTTAGTTGCTAATGTCATTTGAGAAATGATTTTGAACCAGCAGTTAATCAGATCAGTCCATAAATCTTTTATTTTTCAACACGAAATGGACACTATATGGACAAAAGTATCTGGGCACCTGACATTCAGAGTTATATGTGGATCTTCTCCAAATTGTTACCACAAAGCTGGAGGGACTCAGTTGTATCAGATGTCTTTGGATGTGGTAGCATTACTTCCCTTCACTTGAAGTAGGAGACCCAAACCTGTTCCAAAATGCCAATGCCCCTGTGCACAAAGTGAGCTCCATGAAGTTATGGTTTACATGAGTTGGAGTGACAGATCTTGTGTGGCCTGCTACAGTGCTGACCTCAACTCTAAACACCTAAGAGATTAACTTAAATGTTGACTGCACCCCAGGCCTCCTACATCAGTACCTGACTTTCCTAACAACCTTGTGGCTGAATGAACACAAATCTCCTCAACCACACTTGGAAATCTAGTAAAAGATCTTGGAGGTTATTATATCAGCAAATGGGGTCTAAATGTGAAATGGGATGTTCAAAAAGCACATACCAAAATTTATTGCCAGCTGTCTATGAACATTTGTCCCCATAGCGTTTAGGAGTTTGTTGTATTAGCCAAGGACTACAGATCGATAAACTGACCAGAAAGCTCCATTATACTGTGTGTGTGTGTGTGTGTGTGTGTGTGTGTGTGTGTGTGTGTGTGTGTGTGTGATATATATATATATATATATATATATATATATATATATATATATATATATATATATATATATATATATATTTTTTTTTTTTTTAAATCCCTTTCATCTTTAACAGAAACTCCAGGTGGATGTAAAAACAATAATCTTTATAGTCACAATCCATTGGCTACCATATTTTTTCTATGGTCCAAGAAAAAGCATTACTTATAAATACAAATATTCTCAATTCTTTTGTACTTCCTGATACAAGAGAAGACCCCTAGCATCTTTTTACCCTTCTGCTAACATGTCCGCTGTGTGCATTATTTACAAGTCAGTATCATCTACAGGAACATGTATTACTCAGCACTGAATCAGTTCTAAACATGAAAAACACCAAATTACACACCAAGACTAAAAGAAATTGCAGGATGCAAAAGGTTCACGTATGAAAACACTACTGATGGTCTTGTTCTGGATCATGTCCTTACAAGCAGTGCAGGTTTACATTACATTCTCGTGTCGTTTAAGTGCTCTCCAGACAGTCGTGTCGCAGCTTGCCTGTACTACAAAGGCGGATGATTATAGGTGTGTGTTTGGACTGAATGGGCAGGTGAGCTATTTACAGACCGATAAAGCCACTGCGATCATGAGTGTGCTTAAAATACATTCTATACAATAATCACACGTGCACACAAACAGATTTGTGGCCTTTAACAGGCACACACAGGATTATTATCCTCCGCCCAGAAAGTCATCTATCAGAAATATGTTCAAAAAAGCAGAGAGCATATAGCACAATTAAGATTAGTGCATATGGTGCGACAGTGTGCTAAAGCATGTGCAGATCTGGAATGTACATACACACGTGCTGTAACAGCTGGCACTTGCATATGTGAGCAGAGCTAATATCAGCCTTAACAACTGTTAGCAAAATCTAAATGATAGCAGTCATGCTAGTGTGTTGGGAAACATAGAAGTCAGACCATATTAGTTTATTTTTTCCATGTTATCTGTCTGTCTATACATACCGATCATTTACAACTTGTAGCTGAAAAATTATTCAGCTTCTTCTGACCAATTCAACACCAATGTAATAACTCTTGAATGCAAACACACACAAAATGAGAAAGACACTGGTTGGGATATTAGCAGCTAAGCTGAATGCCTGAAATTCCTCATGCGGAGCATAATATAATAAAGAATATAAATCATACAATTACGTGTACGGTAATAAGATTTAAGTTCTGTTTTTTCGCAAGTGGCCTCCAATTTCATATCATGCACAGTTCAACATCTAAACTGAGACCATAGCATAGAGTGGCATGAAAATAAGATCAGCCTCCACTTGTGTCCTCGGCTACCAACACATGAAATGTGAAGTGAAATAAAGTGATTTGCATGAGTACAGTGAAAGCGCACAGATGAAAATCTGACAAAAAAGGTATCTGTTGGAAAAATTATGTTTTGTTTCTGCAATGAGAATCTCTGACAACGTGATTTCCGTATTCGCACTGCGCAACTAAATGCTATGTAAATCACAGCATATTAACATTCCTTATATTTCTTATGACTGATCAGTTATATTCAATGAGTTTAATCCTAATCTTGATAACTGGGTGTAAATCATGGCATCTTGAATTTAACTACTGGATTTAATATGAAATGGATTCTTAAAGATTCATTAAAGGAAGACCATGAAAAAATGAATTTCTAATGAATAGCAATAAAATAATTAGGACACACTTAATGTACAATATTTGACTAATTTCTAAAAGACCTATGAACAAACAGAACTTCACAAAACTGAAACTTTTGTATTTATCTAGAATTTTTTTATTTTAAGTCTCTGCTTTTTTTTCTATGTATTTGCACTTTTTCTTTTGCTGCTGCAACATCAAAAAATCTCCCCACTGTGGGTTTATCTTAAATCCTAACATTATTATTTATGCCAAAAAAGCATACTATAAGATATACATTACTATACTGGAGCTCAGTATATTACTACCCACCAAAATGTTATATAATAAATATATGAATACATTCGAAAGCAGGAATGTGACTGTGTGTGACAGGAAACAACTTCTCCACGCTCCAGCAGTGGCTCCCAATGTCGGCCACTAGCAAAATGCTAATTAGACTTTCACAATGAAGTGAAGACAGCGTGCTGCTGTTCCTTTTCACACGACGCACGCATCTTATAACAGCGTAATTGAGGTACAGACAGTCTGATAAATAAGCAAGCATATGAAACCTGATTTAATCTGAAGTCAGGTAAGGATATTGAACAGAGAGACCTACATGTTATACACTTGTTTATCAAAGTTGGGAGCACAGTGTTACTAGGTAACAGGGAAATACTTTTTTTTTTTTTTTTTTTAATGCGCTTCCAAAATGTATTGTAAAATGCACCACAGAATATTTACCGAAGCATAAAAAAATAATCTAATTTGAATGGGATTTTTGCATATTTACAGGGTGACCTCCATCCTCTGTAATGATTAAATTCTAAAAGACCTGCACACTACTATTCACATCCACTGCTAAGCTAACTCATGCAAATTTCATCTAATGGGCCTCTGTATGCCGGAACTTGGATGTTTTGCAATCGTGGTGACCTCATGTTGCTTGGGCAGAGCCAAGGCCATAGCCATGGCAACGTCCGAGAAGAATGACAGCTTGGATCTGAAGCCTAAGCATCGTCGGCTCGATGATGCCAGCACAAAGTGGCTGTAGGAATTTAAACCCAAATCCGATGCCAACGCTGTACTCGACACACGGTCAGAGGAGAAACAGGAGCTAACACATGCTAATAACGTATTAAACAGAGAGAGAGCGAGAGAGAGAGCGAGAGAGAGAGCGAGAGAGAGAGCGAGAGAGAGACAATCTTGTAAAAAGTGTGGACGTTAGAGCAAAGAGTAAATTTGAAAGTAAACAACTTGAGTGTGTAAACAAAACTCTGAAAAGCCATAAGGCGTGATAAAAAGCGAGGACGGTGTGAAGGCCAGTGTGACCTCCAAACAATGATAAAGTAAACAGAAGTCCTGATATACAAAAAAATATGCTTGTAGGACAATTTTTGTCAATTTTATTACCACTCTGAGCTTGAAAGAGATTAGTTGATTGGGCTAATTCACAATTAACAAATTCGAATTTATAAAACAAAAATAATATATTATTTTTATACTACAACAAAAATTCCAACACAACTAATGGCCCAATTCCAAAATCCTAGATACTAAATACTATGAACAGGTTATGAACTCCACACATACACATACAACTTAAATCTAATAAATAGGAAAAAAAATTATTTCCATAACAATCTACAAACCAAAAGCATCATACATCAAGAAACTGAACTGAACTCATTAATGAAAATTATATGATTTCTCTCATTTAAGCTTCACATGCACAGCAAACAATGAAAAGTTACAATACTAACCAAGTAAAATTGGAATGCCAGGAACTCCTAAAGTCCTGAATTCACAATAAAAATACACTTTTCTATTTAACCATTAGTTAAAAACAGTTAATGCCTAAATCTTAGGGAAATTTTGCTTTATAATAGGAAGAAACACTTACATAAGAGTGCATGTACTGACTGACTCAATTTACAACATACAAGAGGACCAGACCATAATAATAAGTTATGAACAGTCTCCATATACACACATATCTACTGTACCACTAACCATTAAAGAGACCTGGCACATTTCCATTCTGTCTTTTATCCTGATTGACACATTCCAGCCTAAAGGAAAATCCTAACTAACGCACTGTAATAATACACGAGCACATAGTATTGTAGGTTATGCAGCTAGATTTAAACTTGTATCAGTAAAGCACTAGGCTTTACTTAATAAAAAGGATCCCTGTGGCAGAGTTTGTCTCCTACCTGTGGTCACTTTGAGCTGAAGCCACAGACGTGTGATGTCCTGGCAGAGCAGGGACACTCGGTTAAGCGCCATCCTGCCTGCGGTGCACACGCTGTGGCTCACTCCCTACCCAGGTGGCCTTCACTGTGGAACTCTGGTCGGTCAGCATACACAACACCACACCGGTAAAGACAGACGATCCGTCTGTGGGCTTCACTCAACCCCATGTCTCACTCACTCTTTCTCACACACACTTTCCCCCTCTCTCTCTCTGTCTTTTTCTCTCCTACTCACACACAGACCCACATGTGGCTGGACCTACTCTGCTGGCTTCAGGTTACACCTCCTGCTCCACACACACACCCACACACACACACACACACGCACACACTCAGGTAGAGGGAATAACGCCTAAGAGTGTATCTATACTAAGCTCTGCAAGAACAATAACCTTCTTTCTCTCACACACACACAAACACGCAGAGCAGTTACATGCACTAATTGTTACATTGATAGATTTTTTTTTAAACCTGAGGAGGGACACTGAGACAGAGAAAAAGAGAAGAGGCGGGACAAGGGGCCAAATCCTACAGCATGTCACCATGTCACTCGCCACTTAATGATAAGCAGCCAATAAACAAATAGGGGGGCAGGACAAAGACGCCCTCTACAGCATTGAGATTCTAACATTAGACTACACAGCGGGTGAGACACCCGCTCAGCTCCTCGCTTTTGTAAAGTGTTACAGTATTAAACCTATTAAACCGAGCAATGATTTATATTACTGATTTCTTCTGATATTTAAATTCTTTAAAATGTTTTACCACATAGTTTCGAACAAAAACATACTTTTTAAATGACATTAGCTCTAATAATAGTGATATTAATTTCATAATGTCTTGGAAAATTCATAGAAAGTTTTCTTCCCATAGAAAAGCTAAGTCTTCAAGAAAAACTTTGTCCAAAGTCCAGGGCTGCATTGCCAAATAGTTGAATTTATTATTATTATTAGTTATTTTATAAAGAAACAAAGACATGGTAATTTAATGGAAGAATTTAGGAAACACAGTTTGTGCCCTTTGTATAAATACACATTAGGGGTGTAACGGTACATAAAGTTTACGATTGAGTATGTACTTCAGCTTTTAATTCAAGGTAGGGTTAGGGGGAAAATAAATGCGAAAACAAAACTGCTTGTAAATTATTTTTTTAACGCAGTTTATCATCAACATTTGCACAGTTTACAATTTATTATTTTTGTTTATAAAATACCTGCTTGGTTAAATAATATATGCAAAAATATTTTATAAAAATAGAATAAATCCAATTAATGCAATAAGCATTTTATCATTGACTAAATTGAGTATTACATTTAATATATATATATATATACACACACACACACACACACACACACACACACACACACACACACACACACACACACATATATACATACATACACACACACACACACACACATACACCCTAATTAATACCTATTAGGGCTTTCAATCAAATCATATTAGATAAAAATGACAAAAATGTGCAATTAAGTTGAGATTAATCACATGATTCTCTGTTCTAAATGTACTTTATATGCTTTTAATATTCTAATTAAAACGGCCTTTATGCAAATGTATGTTTATTATTAGTGAAACCAAACTCTGCATAGAGCATGAAGACAAAATACTCTTGTATATGTTTTAAAGTAATTATGGTATTTTAAATGACATAAATCATCAGGACACCAAACGGAACTTTTGCTATGTTTCCACAAGGATGGTTTTATTTGCCGGATGTGCGCACTATGGGATGTGTGCACATTGGTGCTTAATTTGAGACTTGGCGCATCTGTAAAACAAATGTTTAGTGATTAGAAATTACCTTTCGGTGGAGTTAATTTTTTTTGAGTAAAAAAAAGGATGTCATGAATAAATGCATGTTGCGTTTAAGGTTTTAATTTTGCCTCTTTTGAATTAATCTTTTATTTTTTTAAATATGCTCAAACAAATGTGCACTGCATTAATTGTGCGTTAATAAAATCAGTGTCGTTAAAATTGAGTTTTATTCTTGCGTTATTAACACGCTCATTTTGACAGTCAAATCTCTATGATGGGTCATTCAGGATCTTTCACTCCAAACCATGTAAGTCATATCTTTATAGACCTGTGGCTTTGTACACAGGGGTATTGTCATGCTGGAACAGGTTTGCTTCTCAAGTTCAAATGCAGCTACAATTTCATGCTACATCCTATACAATTGTGTGCCTGCTAGTTTGGGCTACAAGTTTGGGGAAGAACCAGATATGGCTGGAAGAGTCAAGTGTCCCAATACTTTTGTTCATATACTGTAGATGGCTAGTGTATTGATAGTGTATAGCTGAAAGAATGATCTAACTGTCACAAATTGCAAAAGCAAAGCTCAGGGTTTTTTTTTTCTACACAACATGCTTATTTTTTGGGAAATAACCGGATACATTTCAATATTTTTATAACACCACATCAGTACGCTAACGATGACAACATTACAGCGTATTGGCAGCCAGTGAGCACACATTGGTCGTGATCAGATAAGGAAAGTGGGCACACAGAGAACTGCATGGGGGCATTCAATTGCCCCCAACACACACACACTATTGTGCCCTTTATATTCACCTCACACTCGCTCTCTCTCTCTCACACACACACACACACACACACACACACACACACACACACACACAATTATAAAGAGAGGCATCCGCAGGGCTTCTCACAAATACTGTGAATTCCCATGCAGCAGTGTATTCATCAAGCCTGGGAAAGACACACACACACACACACACACACACACACGATCACCTATTTGTGGCTGGAGGTTGGTTACTTCGACTATGCTATAAAAAAATTTAAATGCTTTAAAGCCTTTGATACTCATTAAGACAAAGAGAGAGAGAGAGAGAGAGAGAGAGAGAGAGAGAGAGAGAGAGAGAGAGAGAGAGAGAGAGAGAGAGAGAGAGAGAGAGAGAGAAACCTAAATGAACTTTCTGGCTCTGAATATCCAGGTCTAATGTGCCCCATAAACACTCAGTATTGTCTTCCAGGGAAGACTTCGGCACTGTGGTTATTCTTAGAAAGTCACATTTAATGTCAAGCAGTTACACACACACACACACACACACACACACACACACACACACACACACACACACACAATATATTTGTATATTTAGTTTGGAGACCCCAAGCATCTTTTTTGCATTCATTATAGTTATTATAAATCAATGCTAATAATAAAATTTCTTCACATCGAAATAACGCTTTTTATATCTTGTATTCAATTTGTTGTTGTTTTTTGGCTTGTATGCGAGGCTTAGACATTGCAAATATAGTACTACTGTATATTCATGAAATGGAAAAAAAAAAGAAAGTTGGAAATTAAATTTTTTTGATTAGTTGAAGAGGATAAAAAAAAAAAGGTGCATTTTTTCTATCAGGTTACGGTTACATTTCATGTGGTGGAGATGTAACTGTATACTGTAGTTACATAAAAGTCTAGGTATTAAAGGAACTTGGAGAAGGTGAAGCACCTGCTAGATTGTTGCTGTCTTCTGTAAGTGAGCTCCTTTACCACACCAGTATTCTTGAATGCAGGTTGAAAGGTCACATACAACAGTAATCCGAGTAATATGAGCCACTGGTCATAATTAAAACCAGAAAAAAGTCCCCTACCTTTCTTTAAACTTAGATCCTCTCTTACACCACACCCACGACACTAAGGATGAGATAAAAGAAGCTAAAAGAAGTCCAACACAATGGTCCTTCATCAATAAAGTTATCCATGTGTGTGACAGTAGCTCCAGGGCAGTGTATAGATTACACAGAGCTGTGTGTTATCGGTGGGAAACGAAGGTATTTAAGGGGAAAGTCCACCAGTTCATATATTTAAGGTGTCGGGTTTTTTTTTACTTTATTCAAACCCAGACTGCACTGAAATCTAAAACCAGTTCATTAATTATTTAAAAGGGTGTAGATATTTCATTGTATATTAAAATCATGCCCATCATACTGGTGTTTTGGTATACTGGTGGCTGAGAAAAAAAAAAAAGTTGACTAGCTTGGAAAGCATGTTTTGTCATTGCAGTGACAAATTAATATATAAATATCTAACATGCTGAGCAAATGACAATGTTGAGTCACTTAAAAAAATGTAAATAATTTGACCAACATTTTCTTCAATTTTAAAAAGGAGCTCTTATGGCTTATGTATATGCATCACCATGCATATGCATTTCCTTCAAAGACAAACTTGCTTTTTTCTACCTGCAAAACAGCTGGTTCATGTCCTTTGTTCTAAAGGAAAATTAAATGAAAGAAACTGATCCAAACTGGGAAAAAAATTAAATAACACAAATACAAAACTGTACACACACTATACGGACATAAGTATTCGCACAACTGACTTTCCAGCCACTTGTGGTTCTCGCTAGGAATGGGAACGCTGACTGCACCCCAGGCCTCCACATTCTACACCAGTATCTGATTCTACCAATACACTTGTGGCTGAATGAGCACAAATCTCCACAATCACAATTCAAAATCTAGTGGAACATCTTCCCAGAAGAGTGGAGGTTATTATAACAGCAAATAGGGACTAAATGTGGAATAGGATAAAATTTCTGTTTAGAACAAAAATGTTCTTTTATACATGGTTTATACAAAAAAAAAAAAATTCCAGAAATCATGTTCACCAGTGTTCAGAGCGCAATGAAAATGGGGTCAGTTTCATGCAATAAATGATGAAACATTTTTAAAATCATAAACAAATCAACAAAGTGCACCGTGATTTCCACCTACTTTTGGCCACCAAATCACTACACATTTAAAATGATAATTCAAGAGTCATTCAAGTGCTGTTTATGTTGCTACAAGCCCAATTTTTATATCTAAAAAATAAATAGTCACTACATGCTTTTCAAAGGCAACTAGACAGTGACGGTAAATGCGATTCTGACACACGTTCTCTCCTTACAATGTTATGTTGGGCAAAAAAATCTTCATACACTCATTGCAGAACAACCTCAAACAATCCCGCCCTGCCCCACCATGGCCCCATGTTTTACTACACGGTGTACTATCTCTGAATATGTAATTTATCCCCTCTACTTCATTTGTGGACATGATTCGAGTGGACATTTCTTCCTTATAAAAGAGTGAAATTAAATGCTTACTGTAAAATTATTGGAAATACTGTACACTGTACACACGTTCTTTTTAAATATTGTGATATATTACTTACTACACACAGAAAATGTACTGTATCATGTCATGTTCTCTGCTTTGTACCTTTTGTGCTCAGAAACCATAAAAGGCCATTCTATTCCTTTTTCTGCTAGCAGTATTAAAAAAAAAAAAAAAAAAAAAAAAAAAAGGAATGAAGACACTGTAATACACATTTAATTCAAAACTGAAAAATTAAAAAGATATAAAACACAATGTAAACGGATCAAAATGCTGCAGTACTGCTTTATGCCAGTATATCTAAACAAATTCCGAGTTTGACAGCAAGCTTTAATAAACAGATCTAGACTGAAAACTTATAGCGCATAAAATCCCCAGCACTCAAAACAAACTTTTCCAAAAGTCTCAATACAAATATTACACAAGGATTGAATTTTAAACAGCACCAAAATAGCTCCCAAGATGCTTTGTTTAAGCATTTTTTTTAACATAGAGATTTGGAGAAAAGTCTTTACTAATATATATTTTCAACATAAAAAAACAACAAAAAACATTATAAAAGCAAACTAAAGCAGTACAGGTCATAGGTGTAAAACAGGATGCTGTCATTGCTACTCACCATTCATAACTCAAACACTGAGGCCAAAGATTAGATGATTAACCGCTGTACTACCTACTCCAGCCAAAATTATACCATTACCTCAAATCTAATTAATCAGTTCTGACCAAAATCTCAGGCATAAAAGACAAAAAAAAAAGGAATAGTCGTAAGCGAACAAGAAGAGAAAGTGACAGTGAAGACAAATTCAACTCACTGAAGTCAAAGTCAAGGAAACTGTAAACAAAGGCGTTTCTTTATTTGAAATACTAAGCGCCATGTTTCCCCTGAGGTCATATTTATATATTTGATTATGCAAACTTCTGACACTTTGGACATTAATATAGTCTCAAACAATACAGAGAGAACAAGAAGAAAAATTTTGTACCTTCTAAAATGTTAGGTTGATGAAAGCTTTATACCAGTGCAGGGCCATGCATTTGGTTCCTGGGCCTTCAGTGGGGTCTTACCCGACTTAATCCACCTCTTTATACCACCACTATCACGGCACGATTATAGAAACCACCAATACTTTACAAAAATAAGATATAACAATGTGTGGCATTACAGATAGAAAGGTATTTTGCATATGGTGGGTGAATACCATTTTACTAAAGCAAGAAACCCAGTTAAAACTCCAAACCTCTACAGTACCACCTCAACTCTGCACTTACATCATCTGGAGCAGTTCAGAATCAATATTTGTCTAATAACATGACAAAAACATGTAAATAAAATACAACCTATTCATCAGATATGCAGACTCAATTCGCACCGCTCCTCAGAGGCTGTAAGTCAGTGGTAATTCACTGGTCTGGAAGTGAAGAACAAACCCTTTCCCAGGCTGAGACAAGCTAGCTAGCTTCAGGGTTGGCCGACCTCCTCACGATGTCTAGCTTTTCTTCAAAATTTATTTTTATGTGTCTGAGACCAGATCAATTTCTCTACCTCCATAAGCAAAAAAAAAGTCTAATTGAGATGTATTGATGTGTGCAGCACTACAGATGTTTATTGCCAGTCAAAGTTTTCCTCAGACCAACCAATCAGAGGATGGAAAAATGCTGACGCTACTCTGGGCCAGCTAGCTGCCCTGTGAGGTGAATATGAAATCTGATTGGTTTAAGAAACAGAGCTATTTATTAAGGAGACTATGGTCAAAGAGCCAGCAGAAGAAACTTTGCAGGCCCTGGGCAGATTAGATTGACATGGCAGCACATAGAGGCTAAAATCTGATTGGATAAAAAAATCTAACATCCACATACACATACTGGAAGCAGTGCAGCCAAGAGAAACGCTACGAAATGAAAAGAATAAGCTGTTGTGAATAAATTCATACAATTTCATGGAACAAATATTAGAATTTATGTTGTAAATGTAGGTCAGTGCTTCTGATCATGTTTAGGCCAACAGAGAAGGCTTTGCTGGCCCTGACACCCGCCACTGCTCTATACATAACACTAGTAGTAACAAAAAGATGACATTAAAAAGATGACAACAATTCAAATAAAAATGAACCCAGACAAAAAAAAAAAAAAAAAAAAAAAAAAAAAAAAAAAAAAACACAGGACACGTCACATGACATCACACGCTAAATATACAGTCATTGTGCTGGATTAGCCGTGCAAAGCTTTTGCATAAACAAGCGATTGTCAGCTTTGTTGTGCTATAAGACGAATAACAGTTCATTCCATGCTGTTACAGTAACAATCTTAGTAAACTAATTTTATATCAAGTCAATACGTTTTTACAGTCATTTCAACCATATATACGTAACTGATACAGTACACAGTGAAATTAAACAATATAAAAATTCAACTCAATTGCTTTTCTAAGCCCCCCCTAGATCAAGATTTATTCCTTACCGATCGTCATAAGACGTCAAACAAGTCACATGTAGAAGACTCGTGTTATTTTTTCCTGTGCGAAAAGAGGAAACGGTCGTCCAATATCAGCCTTTTCCTGTATAAGGATTTGGCTTGCTGTGCCTAAAGGTCTGCTGTTAAATTCTGATCTCAGCTCCCCTAAAATAACCTATTCACTAGAAGCCAAGAAAATATAAGAACATGCAATGTTCTCGAACACATACAAGCTTCTGTGGTACAGAACCACGAGATTACGTAAATCACACTGGCTAACAAAAGATACACCGGAATTTTGTATAAATTTTACAATGTAATGTTAAAAATATTAGCAAGATTCTGTGCCTATAAAAAACATATGACTGGTTGACTATTTAAAAGCAGTCTGGGATACTTGAACAGAGCTGCCAACAAGGATGACCAGAGTGGGGTTTAAAAAACATGCTGAAAAGAATAAAAATATTTGTAACAATGAATCAGCACTAATTAGGACCTGGTGTTCAATGAAATGTGGACATACTGTAGCTGCTTCTTTTTCCAAGCAAGTCATTATCATTACTGAGTGATGTTCTCCTTTTACAGAATTTTTTGGGGACGTTTTCCTGTAAACTGCCTGTTCATGACTATTCCTGTACAACACAAAAAGAAAAATTTAAAGTAAAAAACAAACTGGAGGCATATGACTGAATCCGAATGCTGATGGGGCAATACTAAAAAAAAACACTGGATAAGACATTTCTCAACATTCACCATGCTGAGATGTTTCCATTTGGCATTTCCACTGTACTAAAATATCCAATACACATTTTAATCTACACAAAAAAGTACTGTAATAGGTCATATATACATGAATTAGAAGCAACATCCAAATATTAAGCCCTGACATGCCTTTTTGTAAACGTCTTACATTAGGAAACCCGGTTTAATGGATCTTAGCTAATATTTAATTATAACTTGTACCAGCTAAATAGCATTTAAATCAGGTTGAATTGCTCCTCTTAATTCTGTTTTGAAACCCGAGAATGTCAGTTATCCATTAGCCAAAAATTTGCAAAATTGACCGTATTCTCTGGTTGGGAGGGGTCTCTTACCCCTTCTTCCCTGTCAATCAAATTAACACGAGCCAATCACAGACAGTTGTGAAATCAATTATGAGGAAGAGGGCAGATAGTGCTTTCCTCGGTGTGTGTTAGAATAATTTCTCGCGGGATCAATAAAAGTATATCTGTCTGTTATAGCAGCAGCAGGTTACACAAACAGAAGTAAGGAAGAAAAACAACATTGCATTGATGCAGCAGGAGTAACAGTTTTTAGATGTAGTGGCTGTTATCGTCATCCCATTTGCACTTTTAAATGCATTTGTACCATTTTTAACTTCCACTTCATCTTATCTAATATATTTTTATCTTATTTTTTATTTATTGTTCCCTTTATTTCAAGGACAATTTTTGAGCAGCCAATCAGGTTTACTTTTCACTGCAACTTGCATTCTGTATAGAACTATTTTTGTGACTAATAAAAATCTTATATCTTAAAACCTGTTAAAATGCACAGATGCGTGTTTAAGGAAACGTATTAGCCTTAAACCTACTCAACAGATAGCGGTCATATTATGCTGGCAACCATTTTTGGGACAAAATAGGGGAAGAATGAAGCAGATTTGAAACCATATACATCCAAGCTATACAGATTTTGTTTTAGATTCCATTTGCATAAAAAATATACTAGACCTTACTAACAAAACAAATAAATCTCTAAACCCCACAGAATTCAGATTTACATGAACAGTAAAATAAGCCTCAGAATGAACACACCATTTCACTCGAGCAAGCAAACTACAAAGGGCAAATAAACAGGAAGAGGAACTTCAACTGAGTCTGGACGGATAAACGGATACTTTGCCACCTGTGTCTTAACCCCTACTGCAGCCTCGGGAAAACCACGAGACACCACAACAGGACACGGAATCGCCCAGACAAATGCTGTAACAATAAACACAATTGGTTATTAAGATACGATTATTTATTTTTTATAGATAGGACAAATGTTTTATATAATATATGTGTTTAATACAGTTTGTTCATCAAAGAGAAGGAACAGTACAGAGCTACAGGCTGTGAAACTTTGACTTCTCATTTGTTTACATAAAGGATTGTCCAGATGCAGTCAGTCTCAGTCTCTTGTTCTGTAAATGCATCCATGCATGTTTATCTCTTTATCAAATTTAAACTCTTCCTCTTGCCACACACACACACACACACACAAACAAACGCATTGGAAATACCAGCCAGCTATTAACATTTTAACCACAGACACAACCTACTGCACTGTGATTATCATCAGGTAATTACATTATATCTTTTTTTTTTTAAAGTCACACCCACTTTATCACACTGGTCTGGCATTTTATCTCTGTCTAGCAATTTAAAGCATAAGTTTCATCCATATTTATTCTGTTTATTTACCATCTATCTAGCTGTCCATCCAAAACTATTGTGACACCTGACTTTTCCAGTCATATGTGGTTCTTCCCCAAACTGTTACCACAACATTGGAACTACACAATTGTATAAAACACCAAGTGGTAAAATAAAATTGTCCCCCTTACTTTAACTAGAAGACCCTAACCTGTTGCAGCATGACAATACTCCTGTGCTCAAAGCCAGCTCTATGAAAATATGCTTTACATGGTTTGGAGCAGAAGATCTTAAATGGCCTACTATAAAGATCTAATATGAATTAGAAAGCTGACTGCACCCCAGGTCTCCTCATATTTAATAAATATCAGTAATATTTAACCCTATTTACATATACTTTAAGTATGTATTCTCCTCAGTGCTTATATTTTCACAACATTTTTAAAATGTTATCTTTGTGTTCTAATATGGTGCATTTGATTAGGTTTGTTTGAAGTCTTATTCCAGAAAACTGTACACTGAATCTGAAATACTGAATACTGTGAAGTGCTTTATAAAGATTTTTTCCCCCTTATAAAGTGAAACTACTTTTCCAAAGAACTGCAGAGTGACTGACTACAGGAAATACAGTCAAGCAAACTAGACAAACTGCTAATGCAAACAGAGTGTGGCTGTTTGCACAGGATCAGGATGTTGGATGAGATTAGGAGTGATGAATATCACCTGTTCTAAAATCAGCATCCGCTTCTTCTCTTCACCTCAAACCGTATCTGTTAAAAGCCTTAAAGTTAAAGATCATTTCTTTTTTCACATTTAAAGCTGTAAGAGCTTTGGAGTCCACCTCAGATTGAGACACCCTCTGCTTCATGTGATCGTGCATTTCAAACATGTATTTGGTTACACAATGAAAATTAATCTGCATATTTACATACATAACCAATACAACCATGTAAACAAATATAAACAATATGAATTGTCCTAAAATGTATGAACAATAAATAATTTGCACTTATGCAACATGCACCAACAGTGCTGTGAGTAACAAATCATGGTTGTAAATTTGTCTATGTTAATTGTAAAAGAAACTTCAAGTGTTATGACTATACAATTGCATTTAAAAGTATGTACAGTGCCTTTTAAAAGTTTGGAAACACCCAGACTTTTATAGTTTTTAGACACCTGCATATACCTTTTGTTTATAAGCAACAAACGGTGTAAAATGCAAAAACATAAAATAATTGGACAGTGAATGACTGGAAAAAAAATTCTGATGATTCTAATGAGTTTAAATGTGACAGTTTCAGCTCTAACAAAAGAACTTATGAAGGACAGAGAACAGGAGAGCAGAAGATAGCAGACTCTCTCACATCCACACTCAAACATAATTAATGGAAGCTTGAAGGTTTGGGGCTGTTTTTGAGCAGGGAAGGTTGGAGTCTGACCAACATGGCAACCATTCCATACTTCAACACCATGCAATTCCATCTAATTAAAACAATTTCACCATACAACAAGACAATGATTTAAAGTATAGGTCCAAGCTCGGAAAGTGCCATTTAAAGACAAACAGTTGGCTGGAGTATCTATCAGGAAATTATTTTCCCAGTCACTGCACCCAAATCGTATTGAACTGCTCGATAAACTGGATCGCAAGATCAGAAAATAAATATCTCACTAGTTGTGATGAGCTGTTGATTGGGTTGAGCTTCTAAGTGAGGGTTTTCAATGAAAATAAAAGTTTAACATCTGTACATTTATATATTTGTTTAGTCAAAGTAACATCTTACAATGGAAAAGTAACTAGTTTGTTGCATATAAACAAAAGGAACATGTAGGTGTCTCAAACAATAAAAAAGTAGGTTTTCCCTTTTTGCCAGGCACTGTATTCGACATTTTTAGTATTAATTTACTTGCTTATTTACAATATACAGTATGTAATCCCTTTCATACTGTACACATTTTTATTATGAGTATTATTTCAGATTTAAAATAAGAATGTGTCAGAGGCAGGAAAGTCATGGCAAGAGCAAACAGCAGCTGTTTGATAAGCATCCAATAAACTGTTAACCAAATACTTAAACATTACCTTCTCTCCAGGTCACTTGTAAATGGTAATAAATCATCTATGCTTTGAGAATCGTTTGTAGAACCGT
This sequence comes from Silurus aristotelis, assembly GCF_946808225.1. Taxonomy (NCBI): domain Eukaryota; kingdom Metazoa; phylum Chordata; class Actinopteri; order Siluriformes; family Siluridae; genus Silurus; species Silurus aristotelis. Next base: position 10,688,087 of record NC_139593.1, on the reverse strand, counting down.
TTCCAATATCTTTCTAACATAATATATCATAGATAAGGAATATGATTATTGGTTAATAAAATAAACATGAACACACAACTCTAGCAAACATGTGGCAGTGAATGAGAGACCTGAGTAAACTAGAAATGAATGCTGTCACCACTGAATATACAAACGGTGGGTTCACAGAAGCTGGCATGGACAGATGAGGGCTATCAGAGCAAGGTGGGAGAGATGAACAATAAGAGACAGAAAGAGAGAGACAGATGCTTATAAACCATTTCCTAGTCACACAACATTGGTCTTTTTAAAAATTCATAAAAAAAAAAAAAAAAAATTCAAACCTTTTCCTGACTCCATCTTGATCCAAATTCACCAACTGAAATCACGAATACAAATCTGTCAAAATTGCAACTGAATCTGCAAGATCCTTTGGGATCCAAATAGTCAACTGACCCCTCTGCTTTTATGAAAACACACTGAACAGATATAAAAAAAAATAATAGGGAAACGACTAACCAAGCCAGGATAAAACAACATGATCTCAGACATCTAGCTCCACCCAGTACATCTGACCACAACACTTGAGTAACGCAACATCGGACAAAAATAGAGGATGGGAAATATTTTAGCAGCTGCCCAAGTACTGCTTACAACAGACAAAAAATAATGCTGATACTATTTATCCAAATGAATGTAATGATAAACACCTAAATCTGCAATTGCACAAAGCTACATGTTTGAGGGCACCTTTATATTCACACCTTCAAAATAATTCCTACATTCCTATACCTTATGAAACCGGTATACTGTACACTCGATAACACACCCAGCAAATGATGCAAAAAACATTCAGTGAGCAGAAGAATTTTAAAAAGAGCAAGAAACCTTGCTGAAGTTTGAGCTGGCGAAGACTATGGTAACTCTCTTTACTCTTGTGGTAAGCAGAAAGGCATATCTGAACACACAGCATGTCACACATTGAGGCAGAAAGCCAATTTCCACTTCTAGCAAAGTATAGAGCTACATTTGGCACCAAATTCTCGAATGTTGGACAAAAGATTGGAAAAGAAAATTCACCTTGTCTTTTGCCATTCATCTGTACAGAAGAGAGTATATGTTGGAGCTAGTTGGATCAATAAAAGTAAAGCACTGTCAATAACCATATGTTTACACATACTGACAGACGACAATTCATTTTCCATGTTTGAGACACCGACCCATGATTTCAGGGATAACAGGAGGCAACTTGTGAATAAAAATGTTCTCAATTCTATTTATATGATAAAGCAAGGAATAAATGAACAAAAAAGTTAAAATGGTACCTCAGAATAAAACTATGAGGTATTTAGTCCATTGTTCCTTTAGTTCCAAACTTACAACTTTAGCTTCAATATGCAATTAGTTACTGTTTGTCGCACAAATAGAAGAAAAACTAACAACGTGGCTTTATTTTATCTGGTCTTCTACGAGAAGAAAAATAAATCTCAGAAGTAGGTAGCAGAGTACATCTGGTGGATTAGTGCTTTGCTAATCTTAAACCAATAATAATAATACAGGAACTTAAATAAAATTGCTTACTAGTTTGTATGTAAGACAAGATAACACGTACATGAACAAACAGAAATGGACTAGGCATCTTAATACAACCATAACAATCTTCCAGAACAACTTTAATGCACCACAGTCTCAAATCTACCAATCATTGGCACTGTACTAGTAGAATAAACATTTTTCTAAGTTGTATTCACTAAACTGAAGTTTGGATGGTGGTTGCCCAAAATATTGCTCCAAAATCTACTAAAAGTGTTCACTAATGTTGAAATCTGGTGATTGTGAATACCATTGAACATTATTTACATTTTAACCTCATTAAACCATTCAGTTATTCCTTCTGATTTTAGAATGGGGCAGGGTCATCCTGAAATATACCACACCTATCATGATAAGATAAGATAAGATATACCTTTATTTGTATACCATCTTAGAAAAACAATGTAGGTCAAATTGATTTTATAATATTAAACTCTTTCCTGAAACTAAAGCACACTAGCAATAAACAGCCAAGTGTTTTTCTTTAATTTGTCAAAGATCTGTAGGTTACATGATAAACAAGGCTTTTTTTCCATAGAGAATGTTGGTGTAGGCTTCCTGCTCCCTTGTGAAATAACACAGTTTCGCTCAGATGTGATAAACAACACTAATGGCATCACCTGCCTGAGAGACAGCAATAATCTGAGCCAAAACAATGTTTGCAGTAAACTTATTTGGGTATTTTTTTAATTTAAAGTTCTCAATGGTGTGCAGTGCAATTCAAGTTGTAATGAGTCTATATCTTAGTATATCTAAAAGTATTGTTGGTATTTCTGTAGCCTCTACAGTCATTTTCTTCATATTATTTGTAAAAAAAATGTGCTAGCTAGCTAAACCATTTCCTCAGTTGTTAGCTAGTTTATCCTTAGGCATTCTTACTGTAGGTCTTTGTTGTCTTTGACCACCTGAAAACCAAGTGTATACTGTATTCACTTTCCAATGTTGAAAAGAAAAATGCACACATTTTCAATAAAAACAATGTAAAAAAAAAAGAAAGATTTTAGCACAGATTTTAATTGTACAATTTAATATATGTGTATAATTTTAAATGTTTAAAATTTGAAAGAGGCTGTCTCAGTATCTCTGACTAGATGTTTAATAGCTACAGTAATAAAAATCGTTAACCTTTCCCTGTAACCTCATTCTCATTTAGCATAAACATTTCAGCCATATTTGATCTTCACCCCCCCAAACTATTACCACAAAGTCGGAGGTACACAATGGTATAAGATGACTTTGGATGCAGTAGCATTAAATGTTCCCTTCACTTGAACTTCGAAAATGTGTCTGTGCACAAGGCCAGTATCATGAAGATATGGTTCACAAGGTTGAAGTACAAGATCCTGAATCGCCTGATATGGTGGTGCAATCTCAACCCTATTGAACACCTTTGAGATGAATTGGAATGCTGACTGAACCCTAGGCCTCTTCACTCTACATCAGTACCTGACTTTACCAACACCCTTGTTGCTAAATATGGCTGAAATCTCCACAAGCCCATGCCAAAATCTAGTGGAACATCTTCCCAGAAGGATGGAGGATATTATACCTGCAAATGGGGACTAAATGTGAAATGTTCAGTAACCGTTGCAAGTCTACTTCAAAACAAAAGCATTAAAGAAATACAACAAAAAGACATAATAGATAATAATAAAAGACAAATATAAGACTAGTTCACCAACAGTTAGTGTGCTTAACTTTTTTTTAATGCATGAAACATGAGAAAATCTATATACACATTTTCATATTATAGAGCCTGACATTTATTTGTTTTTGGGATTAAAAATGTCCTCACTATAAATCTCTCATTTTCATGGTGTCAAATGACCTTATATTGTATCCCTGGCTCTAATACGCATCTCTATACAGGACAGGATCATTGATATTTATCCTGCCATTAATGATACGCCTTAGCACCATAAGCAAATAAGGACCGACTGTATCTTTCTCCTAGCCATAATAATGGACAGCTTATAGTCAAGCTTTTTCCCTGCTGTCTGTGTATTTTAGGGTAGTGCAGGGAGGGGTTATGCAAAAAGCCTCTGGCTGGGGAACTGTGCTAAACAAGTCAAATCCTCTACACACAGAAGCCTCAGTAGCAGGAAATGCTTTTAAAAAAAAAAAAAAAAAAAAAAAGGACCTCCTGAATAATGTTAAATAAATTAAATAAGCATTTATCCAATCATACAATTGGCTTCAAAAAAGAAACAAGTAGGTAATAGTAGTGGTTTTGTGTTTCAGAAGACACACAATGATCAAAACACCATTGGGGATGACAACAACCAATGCAAAATCCAAAAAAACATTAGTTTTAGGTTCACCTAAGATGATATGACTGACTGCTAGATTTCATTCAGCCATAGAAAAACTAACCATCAGCACAGGATGAATTTTTTAAAATAAGTATTTTTTCAAAAAGACAAAAAATAATTGATGTACTATAACAGAAAACTCACACAGCAGCCAGTCACAGGAAACTGTAAATCTGTAGAATCTCTTCACCTCCTCCAGAGAGATCTTCACATATCCCCCTCCTTCCACCATGGGCTGGAGGCAAACTTCACACCCATCTAGCACCATTTCTTCCCCCTCTAACCTTCACCTGTTCACCTCTGCCTCATCCATTACCTTCTCTTTTGTCTGCCTTTTCATTTCATGTTCCACTTTTCACCTCTCTCTCTCTCTCTCTCTCTCTCTCTCTCTCTCTCTCTCTCTCTCTCTCTCTCTCTCTCTCTCTCTCTCTCTCTCTCTCTCTCTCTCTCTCTCTCTCTCTCTCTCTCTCTCTCTCTCTCGTTCTCTTCCGCACTCTCTTTCACACATGGACACACCCACACGAGAGCAGTGAAACTATTGTCCTTGCCCATTTGGCGCACAGGTACAACACTTGGCCAAACGAGCTGCCTTTTATACATATATAAGCTACTAGCAATAAGTTTTCACTATTTTTTTATGGCTTCAGAGAAAAACAGACATGTAGAAGAGAGTTCAGTAAGGATTCTCAATGAATTTCAATTTTATTCTATACTTAGGTTTTGGATAATCAGACCAAAAATGTATTAGTTGACTATCTTCATATTTTATTTGTTGTAAATTATCAATCAAAGATTGCTTCTGCTGTGTACTGGAAACTACACATTCGTTGTCCACTATATTAGAAACACTGTACATTCACGCAATTATCCCATCCGCCGAACATGTGAAGGCAGCATAGTGAATCAAATCATGTACTTAAATTAATAGGAGAAAAATGTGATGTGATTTTTGACTGTGGCATTATTGCTAGCACCATTAGCACAATGGCTATTTGAGTATTTCTGCGTTTTCCACAAAAGGAATGCCATGGTGACCCCGCTCTTCACGACTGTGGTGAACCGAAAAACATTCTTGAACAGCATCAAACAGACCCTGAGTGTGTGATATGGTGTATGCTGTTGTATCTGTTCGATGCTGTCCAAGAATGTTTTTCGGTTCACCACAGTCACCTCCCAGTCTCTGTGTCTAAAATTCACAAGATGAGTGTGCAGCTGGCAAATCAACACCAATTATGAAATGCAGTCATGACAACATGGACCACAATCTCAAAGGACTGTTTCCATTGCCTTGTGAAACCCGTGCCAAGAAGAACTGAAGCATTTAATGTACGACTCTATTTGTGTATTAATAGTATAATTAATTGTTACAAGAATATTTACATTGCAAAAAATAAAGCTATAAAATACACAACTGTCATAGAGAATAAAAGCTTTACAAAGCTAAAATCTTAAAATAATGCATGCTGGAAAATGTGATGCAGTAAGACAAACAAGAGGAGTGACATTTCCCTGTTAATGATAATATATACATTTAGCAATGTATTAAGTTTTTAATAAAAATATATATGTTCATATATTAGTCTTAGTTTATCTTGAGTTTTTGCAATTTACAGTACATTATTAAGTCAAAAGGGTGTTAGTAAAGTCAGATAGAAGGTGAGGAGGTCTGAGGTGGAGTCAGCGCTGCAATTCATCCCAATGGTGTTCAGTAGAGTTGAGGTCAGAGCTTAATAGCAGGCCATTCAAGATCTTTCACTCCAACTCACGTAAAACCATATTTTCATGGAGCTGGCTTTGTGCACAGGGGCATTGCCATGCTGGAACAGGTTTGGGTCTCCTCAAGTGAAGGGACAATTTCATGCAAACACATTCAAAGACGTCCCAGAAAATTGTGTGTACTAACGTTGTAGTAAGATTTTGGGGAAGAACCACATATGGCTAGAAAGGTGTCCTAATACTGTTGGCCATATATAGTGTATGACCCTATAACCGAAATAACTTGTCAAGCATGTAAAAATTAAACTATCATTTATAATGTTTTATAATGCTTTTTGACCAATCAAATTCAAGCAAAAAATAAATACAAAATTCAATTCACACTACATGCTGGTTTTATCCAAACTATCCACGCACTAGGAAAATGGCAAGATGCCCCAACATGGATTCTTTTCATATAATAGCAGTCTGGGAGTTTATTATTGTTATTGTGTTTATACCACAGCAACTAGCCCATATTCACAACTTTAATATCTTAATCAACAAAACAGAGCACATGTTAATAGTCAGTCAAATGGTTAATCGCTTACATTATAATGACAAACAGCATCTACTGCTCCAGCATCTCCTTTCTTACTCTCGAAAAATGTCTCTTTCTAAGAGACTTTCAAAGTATCTCCTGAAGAGTTTTTACTATGAAATCATGAACACGTAAAACTCCTTCCCTAAATGTAAAATAATCCTATTCTGTTCATTATTAGTTTTAGATCATGTGAAGCATCTTCCATATAAAACCCTGTGAATAAGCTAAAAAATAATGCCCATCTTCCAACCAATCAGGTTTGAGAATTCAAGCGTGCAGAGGTATAATAGGTAAATAAGGTTAACGCACCTCTTGTGCTAGCAGGCCATTCATATTTAATCAGACTGGATTTACGTACCTGTACCTGAGCCCTGGGTGTGTTTAGGTTGCTGTTTTCTAGGCTTGGCGAAGAAACAAAAATCCATATCTTAAAATGTTCGAGCCAGATCAGTTCTCCAGTGTGTGTGTGTGGCTACACAGCTTCAACTACCAAGTACAAAGATCAACTTTAAGTTATGTCATGTCCACCGGTCACACTTTGCGCCACACTTGCCTTTTTTTTAAATACTATGGTTGCTCATTAAAAGCTTATTTCCATTAATGATAAACTACAGCTGTCTGACATTCCACATCATGCAGATGGTGTCCAATATATGGACAGAGTTACTAAGAAACCAGACTTTTCAATTATTATATACAAGTTTCTACACCAAACTGATGGCAAAGATTTGGTGACACACAATTGTATTGGACGTCTTTGTGTGTGGTAGTTCCATAAAGATACCACTTTCAACCACCAGCAACTATCTGGGACAGCATAGTGAGCACCTAGCGGGACCCCAGCAACCACATCCTACCTTGGATGAAAAGGAAAATGAAAAACTTTAGGCTTCAAGAAAATGTGTTCATAAACTTTAGGCTTCTAAAGATAATTTTTTTTAAACAACAAGGACACAAAAGGAAATTACCCAGCAGCCAGAAAACATAAATCATTTGCAATGGCGTGACAGATCCTACAGAGGGAAATAAACTTATAACTTATATATATATATATATATATATATATATATATATATATATATATATATATAAAAATAATTAAAAAAAAATATTTTAATCAGTGACTCAGTGAACAAGCAGAAAAGAGAAAACACATGGGGACACAGGAAGAAGTCTGTGAGACACAGTGAGAAATCTGCAACCATTAAGTTTTACTACAAGTTGGAGAAAAAAAAAAAGGATATAAATGACCGAGTTGTTAATGTAGAGCATCAATCTTTTTAGCATCAGATATTACACACACACACACACACACACACACACACACACACACACACACACACACACACAGATTTAGAGATATAACTCACTCAGATGCAGAATAGACATCTGCCCACTACTGCTGTTAGTCCTGTTCTGTTGCTGAAACATGTCCCTTCAATACTGTGTGTGTGTGTGTGTGTGTGTGTGTGTGTGTGTGTGTGTGTGTGTGTGTATACACTTAGGAAATAAGACCAGAAACCAATTATTGTACTTTTGACCAGAAATGCACATTGTGGTGACTGCAGCACTTTTTGCTCTCTCTATATACACATGTCTGTGTGTGTGTGTGTGTGTGTGTGTGTGTGTGTGTGTGTGTGTGTGTGTGTGTAAGCTCACAGGAAGGTGTGTTACAGACTGTGACCAAACCCAACGCCATGCTTGACCAACAAAAAGCAAATCATTCTAACAGGAAACCATTTAACACAGACACCCACCCAAACACAGAGAGAGAGATAGAGAGAGAGAGAGAAAACATGATATTTCATGATACTACTCAAGCAAATTTTTGGTCAGCAGTTTTACTCTATATCCATCTCCTACCCTCAATGACAAACTCACTTCCTCAGAACACACTTTCTCTTTCTCCCACTCTGCATATCCTTATGCTCAGATATTCAAGCATTTTTCTTCATAACGCCTTCTCTAACAAATTGCACTGATCAGCATCAGCACGTCTGGTGATATTATAATTCCAGATCATGTCATGATTGAACGACAAAAGTGGTGACAACAGTTTATCCAAATTAATAAAACATACAAAATGATTACTTGAATAATCAGCGCAACAAAAAAAATGTCAGTCATGGCTCCAGCACAGACATCATTCAGTCTGACCTAAAATTTAAACAGAAGCACAAACAAAAACAGTTTTTCCTAAAGGTCTTTTTATGTACTTTTTTCTAGATTTAGAAGTTTGCACTAAGAGTTCAGAATGTTTATCCCATTTTTGACTTAAGAAATAATCTACAGCATGGTCCAACTGAATTATGATTTGCAGATCACTGCTAACAAAATGAAGTGTGGTGTCTGATCATACTGCAAATAAATGAGATCGTACCATGTAAAAATACACTGTATGGACAAAAGTATTGGGACGCCTGACTTTTCCAGCAATATATGTTTCTTCCCAAACTGTAGCCACAAAAGTAGAGGCACACAATTGTACAGCATTTGTTTGGAGGTTGTAGCATCAAATTTTCCCTTCACTTGAACTAGGAGACCCAAACCTGCTTTATTAAAGATATCTTTGCTTGACACCATATCCTTTTTGTAGGGCACCAACAAGAAGAAAATTAAGTACTAGTTAGATATATGCTAAACAACCTGAATCAACATAAGTTCCAACAAAGAGATGCACAATCCCTCTTAAAAACTTAGAAAAATGGAAGCAACAGATCAGCCTCAATGCAGATATTCATCAGAAAGCAGATATTATATTCTAAGAGCTTTATTTAACAGTAGATGAATAAATAATGATGGTACATCATCAGGTGGCACTGTAAATAAATATGAATAAATAAATAAATGTCAGTCTACGTGGCTGGAAAAGAAAAAAAAACAAAACCCTGAAACCACATCAGACGTATTGTGAATCATTCAATGTAAAAATATTTGCTTCAGCATCACCTGCTTATGTCCCATATCTATAATCCATTGTCTGTCATTGTCTTACACTCGAACACTTACCGTTACACTCCAACAAGGAGCTCCGGCGTGTGTGTGGGCTGTTGCTGGTCCCCTGAACCAGTGCGAGCGTGAGGCTATGCAGAAGCTGCGAGAGCCTCGTCACAATTCTCTGAGGAGTCTCCTGACTCTCGCGCAGCAGCTCCTGCAGAGACATCCGACCTCGATTAGGAGCCCAAACTTGAGCCGACACAGTCTTCTGATCCGTCTCAAGCTACTTCCAGAATAACAGAACCTTACTCAACTTCTTCACTGAGAAACAAACGAGAATGAGACATCTTCACACTCCGGTGTGTTTAAACATACTCCCAGTTCTCACTTTCTCTCTCACTCCCTCACTCTCTCTGTGCTTGCATGGAGGAGCGGACCTTAGGAGAGGCAGAAAGGCACAGCTGATTCGCCAGAACGTTTCAGCACAAATCCCCATCTGCTCTGATAATTACACGGACAGGAGCAGCAGAGTAGGCAGCATACACATGCGTGAGCACGTAGCTCATCTGAAGCGTTTCTCATACGCCACTTAGGGGACAAGCAGGCAAAATTTCTAAACAAGAGGCCAGAGAAGGCAGCATGAATATGCCAGACTGTACTACTGTAAGAGTAAAGCAAATTACTCTGCCATCTCTGGGCACTTTTAGATCTACTGCTGAGCTTTCCTAAAAACACAATTATTTATTTTTTTTAATAAAAAAAAAACCTGAACCATGTTTAAAGCAGGAAGTAATTAAATGAAAGACAAATACGACTGCACACGTCAGATCAGCACATGCAGGTGACCTCGATGGCTATGCCAAAGAAAGAGAGATTAGCCAGCTTAAAAGCAGAATGCACCTGTAAACCCTTTAGTCCACCAACTCCCAACATCACAACGCTAACGTCACACTGACTTCACTTCACTCCGTATGCTGTTAATCAGACAACCAGAACACATTAAGAACACAATATACACTACAATGCATCCGGAAAGTTCTCAGAGCTTCACCTTTTCCACATTTTGTTGTTACAGCCGTATTCCAAAATGGATTAAATTCATTATTTTCTTAAAATTCTACAAACAATACCACATAATGACAATGTGAAAGAAGTGTGTTTGAAACATGTACAGCCTCAAGTCTTTTTAAATATGATGCTACAAGCTTGGCACACTTATTTTTAAACAGTTTCTCACATTCTTCTTTGCAGAACCGCTCAAGCTCCATTAGGTTGGATGGGGAGCGTTGGTGCACAGCCATTTTTAGATCTCTCCAGATATGTTCAAACAGGTTCCAGTCTGGACTTTGGCTGGGCCACTCAAAGATATTCACAGAGTTGTCCCTCGATCCTGACTGATCTCCTGGTTGCTGCTGCTGAAAACCATCCCCACAGCATGATGCTGCCACCACCATGCTTCACTGTAGGGATGGTATTGGTTCTATCTGTGTTTTTCCTAGTCTGAGAGTCCTTCAGGTGCTTCTTGGCAAACACCAGGCAGTCCGTCATGTACCTTTTTACTGAGGAGTGACTTCCGTTCTTCACCAATCAGGCCTGTATGGCAGAGTGGGGGTGCTGTAGAGATGGTTGTTTTTTCCTGAAAGGAGGTTCTCTCTCCACAGAGAAACGCAGAAGCTCTATCAGAGTGATCATCAGGTTCTTGGTCACCTCTCTGACTAAGGTCCTTCTCCCCGATCGCTCAGTTTGGCGGGTGGCCCCGCTCTAGAAAGAGTCCTGGTGGTTCCAAACATCTTCAATTTATGGATGATGGAGGCCACTGTGGTCATTGGGACATTGAATGCTGCAGAAACTTTTCTGTACCCCTCCCCAGATCTGTGCCTCGATACAATCCCGTCTTGGAGGTCTACAGACAGTTCCATTTGACTTCATGGCTTAGTTTGACATGCACTGTTAACTGTGGGACCTCTTATAGTCATATAGAGAGGTGTGTGCCTTTCCAAATCATGTCCCACTGAATTTACCACAGGTGGACTCCAATCAACTTGCAGAAATATCTCAAGTGTGATCAGTTGAAACAGGATGAAACGGAGCTCAATTTTGAGTGTCATGGCAAAGGCTGTGAAGACTTACAGTATGTACATGTGATTTTTTTTATGTCTAATAAATTTGCAAGATTTCAAACAAACTTCTTTTACATTGTCATTATGGGGTATTGTTTGTAGAATTTTGAGGAGAATAATGAATGTATTTAATTTTGCCCTATGCTATAAAACATAGTAATTTATTGTTCCTTTACAATATAATAATAAAAAATAAATAAATAATAATACTGCTGTAAGTACATAAAAAAAATTGCTGCAAAAAACAATATCTACTGAGTAAAAATAACAACCACAACACAACACTTCCTAATGGGAATTGACCTGATTTCATTAACTGTTCCTCTCATCAGTATCTAATGATGCTGATGAGTAATGGGAAACGTTAACGTTAGGTTTTCCAGCTTCTACCGGTTTCAGTAAAAGTCAATATAATAACATGAAGGTTGGTTGTGGATGAATGGAACGCGTGAGCGTACCCAGCACAGAAGCCGAGTAGACACTAAAGTGGATTTGAGATCATGGACAGTTTTCTAATTGTGCTGGGTTATGGTGGTGTAGTTCTGCATGGTTATTCTTGGACTTCTTATTTTTGCCTTAAGGATTTCCTTTTCCTGTAGATAATCTTAGATTTGCATTAAAAAACTATTATGTAAAAGACTTATGCTTCTTGTCAATTACAAAAAACTAAATTTTATTTATTTTGTCTAAAATGTCTTGCCTTATAGTGAACTTTTCCTACCAACTACAGAGTTATGATCTGTTCATCAGCACATCCAGGAACTCGGAGAGAGACAGAATTAGAAAGAAAAAGAAAAAAAAAAACATTAAATAGTTTCTGCATTAATAATTTGTGGATTCTGTGACACACACATCACCGTAAATCATTCATTCATCCCTCGTTCAAAAAAACAATAGGAAAAGTACAGTTTGGAAGACAGAAAGACTGAGATGGAGAATCTTGCCAGGATGTGGATACCCCCAGCACATCATTCTTTTTCTATCCAATCCTATAAACCATTCTATGGCAGCAGAACTAAAACACGTACCCTCCTTACACACGCACACGCACACGCACTCCTTTTTCTCACAGTCCCATACAAAAAAAAAAAAAGAAACATCCTCATTGCAGGGCCTTGGCAACTCTGTTTCCGCAGCAACATGCAGCCAATCAACGATGGATAATGAAGTTAACAGTACAGTGTGGTGATATTACAATATGCATTATTGTAATATTGTAGTATCACTAAATTAACATTACTACTACTACTACTACTACTACTACTAATAATAATAATAATATCACTGCAGTGTCAGTATCTGTCCAACTAGAGTTAATATCCTAACCTAAAAATGTTGCATTCATCTTCATATCCATGTACACTACAAATGAGCTGCTGCCATGTCCTAGAACTCAGAAAGCCACTGCCAATTTTTCAGTAGGTGTTTATTTATAACGTGACAAACCACCTTGGAATTCTGATATCCTCAACATCTCTGCATTTAAAATCATTTTCCCACACAAATAGTATTCAAATTGTATGTACAAGCCCACTTAAAATATGCTGAACTGCTAAAGTTTTTATCCACTCATAAATAAAAATCCACTTGCAAAAAAAAAGAAAAAAAAAAGAAAAAAAAAAAAAAAAAAAGTAGTAAGATATTTGACTTTGAAATATTGTGAAGTTAAAGTGAGTCTCCCCAAATGAAAATTTTTCTATATGCGAAAATGCTTCTTAAGTATAGTTACTGTCCACCGCCACTGCCTTTAGCCAGATATGGGAAGTACAGATACTTCATTTCATTTGAGTTTTCTAGTATCAGTACTTTCCTTCCGTATGTATTTTCCTGACAACTTTTTACTTTTACTAATTGAATTTTTTACACAAATATCTGTACTTTCTACTTGTTACATTTTCAAACGAGGCTCATTACTTTAGTTTTAATCTATTTGGTGATATGAGGCAATAAAAAGTATGGGGTTAACGTGGATGAGACAGAGGGAGTCAGCGATGTAAAAATAACTAAGAACAGAGACATTCCAGATCATCATCATCTTTTCTCTGCTTGTGTTCTATATGGTGGATGTTCAGCCTGGATACATTCATTAGGTAACAAAATGATTCATTCTTTTGTATTAATATAATAATATGAGGTGAGACCCAGTTACCAGTGTGACACTAAAACAGGTAGTAGTAATGGTTACTTATTACTTAAGTACAAGTCAGAGCCCAAACTTCTTTACTTTAAATTAAGTGAAAACGTGCAGTCAATACTTCAAATTTTACCAGAGACTTTTAAAAAACATGAGTTGTACAAACACCTGTACTTCTACTTAAGTATGTGTGTACCTTTGCCATCTTTGTCTTTAGCTTCCAGTTTTTCACTGTGCATTCAGAGATGCTTTTCTACTTGGAAAGAGTGATTATTTGTGCTATAGTAACCCCAACCCTAACCCTTCAGCTCAAACCAGTCCTGCCATTTACTATCACACTATATATTCAGCAATGCCATTTCAACTGTGAAAGAATGAAAAGATGTACACATGGAAAACACAGGTAATAAGTAGTTCCTGAAATACTTAATCTAACCCAGCTGGCCTCAACATTCATGCTATAATAAAAATAATTGAGATCACAGTTTTCTCACTATGGTGTTTGTGAAAGATCTTGACCTCTTTTTATTCATTGAGCTGCTGGCACATTATTGGTGAATTGAATAATAGCAGGTGTATAGGTGTACAGCCTTTTTTTTTTCTTTTTTTTTTACAGGGTAACGAGTAGCCATGCAAATAATTTCCTCATGGCCTACTTTCCCATATGTGCCACATTGTGTTGTCTTGTGAGTGTTAAGAGCATAACTGTTTTTGTGGTACATTGTTGCCGCTGTGGTGGGCCAGCAGTAGTGGTGCTAGGATTTGAACTCATTATCATCTGGTCAGTGTCTTAACCCCTGAGCTTATACTTGTTTTGTAGAAAACCTCCACTTGTATTAGATTCTCAGAACATTTCAATTTATTCATAAGGCTGTAAACTAAAATTAATTCCCTACCTACAACTTGTAAAAGCCACAAAAACATGAGATTTTAACTTGCTAACATCTAAATTACAAGTTCCTTACAGTGGATGTACTTCAAATCAAAATGGCTGCCCACATTTTGAACAATGTAAAGAGCTCTTTCTCTACTTTCAAACTAGCTTAGAGTAGTATTGTTTAGATCTATTACTATACAGACACGGTACTTGGTGATACTAATCATAGAGTTAAGAAGGTTATTATAGACATTAGAGTTAGCGCTAACTTAAAATGGCTAGCTTGTTGCTAATACTGTTTGCTATTGTCCACTGTTGTAGCAGCATTACATTTTTAGTCCAAAATGCAGCCATTTACAGAGGTGTAAAGAAAATCTGAAATCGAACTTAAGTAAAAGTATAGATCCCTTACTGCAAAACCTACTCCATTACAAGTTAAGAGTCACCAATTAAATATGACTTGAGTAAGTACTTGAGTATTTGACTCATATTGAACATAGACTCAAAGATGCACTAGTCCTCAACACCAAGACACATTAGTTTAATAGCCAAAAACTGTTGATTTAAGGTTTTATTTCCTAAAACAAAAATCAAATTGTACACCTTAACACTGCATTAACCATCAACACAACAGCCTCAACATGAAAATTCAATGAAGATCAAACAACAAAAAGACCAAGTAGTAATGCAATCCTTCAAAAAGTAATCTTCAACTTAAATTAAAGTACAGCATCATTTCATAAAGTACCTGAACCATTAGTATTTAATGGACAATTAAAATGAGAGTAAATAATTCTAGATTAAATAAAACCAAATATTTAAAGATATCTGGCTGATTGCAAAATCAAATCAGTAACAGTCAAGTCAAAAGTACAAATATTTAATCATAAATGTAGTTAAGTAGAAAGAAAAAGTTGCTTATATCTTTAATACTCAGTAAAACTAGAAAGTAGCCAGTAACAAAGTACATTTACTCAAAATAATTTGCGGTTCATTACCACTTGGGCCTGTTTTAAGCACTTTGCAGTAGCAGAATTACAAATCTGCGGCCTTATTAACCATATATATGCGCAGTTTTGCAAATATGGCACAAGAAAGGACAACAACATGGAATTTTTACACAATCTGGTAATTTTACACAATCTGGTATAAATATGCCCAAAATATATCTTGGGCAAACGTAGTCAAACTTTGTAAACAATGTTTGTCATATATGGTAGTTTGGGGGTGTTTTAAAAGTAAATCTATGTGTTCTGTAATGCAGTAGTCACATTTTTGAAAGCTTAGATACCCAAGACCCCGAGTCATAAAATACAGATACAAAAAGATTACATTGCTGCATTAGTATTAAAACTAGAGATTACTGTGGTAGGTTGAAAGGCTTCAGGAAGATAATGAGAGCAAGCTAAAATAAAACTACAGACATTTATGATTACAGACTCCAATCCACAGACATCATATGCTGACAAACCTTGTATTTGCTGGCGATATTAGTAAATGCAATATAACATTTGCAGTGTTACAAAACATAACAGATGCATACTTATGGATGTGGTTAGTGATTCAGTATGAGTCATAAAATCTTAAAATGTCTCATAAAATGCCATGCAGTGTGACTGAGTGAGTGAGTGTGAAGTCAGAGGTGTGTTGGATTACATTGGGGGAAAAAGTAATAAAAGAAATAAAAGATTATAAGGCAACAACCATTTGCTGGTTTTGGATTTAAATGTGCTGTTTTTGTGTTTATACATACATATGTAAATGTGTGTGTGTGTGTGTGTGTGTGTGTGTGTGTGTGTGTGTGTGTGTTAGTATGCAGTTGCAAGTGCCAGCATAACATTCATACTTAAACCTGCTTAGAGTTCGTTACTTGTACAGCTTCTCTTCCCTTCACTTGAACTATTAGACCCCAAACCTGTTCCAGCATGACAATGTAACTGTGCATAAAGCCAGCCAGTATCAGGATCCTGATTGACCAGAGCTCTGACCTCAATGATAATGAACACCTGTGGGATGAACTGGAACAAATCTCCACAAACACACTTCAAAATCTGGTGGAACATCTTCCCAGTAGAGTGGAGGTTATTATAACTGCAAACAGGGACTAAATGTGAAATGGGATGATCAAACGGCATAGAGACACATCTTGGTCAGGTGTCTACAAACTTTTGTTTAGAGTGTATGTATAGCCTTCGAAATACACACTTTAAATAGAACTCCAGAATATTCCAGATCACGTCATACAATAAATCAGTCAGCTGTTCAGATGACAGTCACAGTGACACAAAAGATACACAGCACTATAAAACCAAAAATAACAGATCTCGCCTCACTTTCCAGGGTAAATAGAGGTGGAAACAGTGTAGGCTGGGATGATCGATTGCGAGGAGCTTTGTGTCTCTCTACAGCCTGAAGAAAAAGAAAAAAAAACTTCAAGCGGACTTTCATTTGAAAAGAAGTATAATAAGATTTCTGGCAATCCATATTAGGTGTTTGAAATATGGTTTTGTAACTACACGTTGTCCTTGGGAAAATCTGCAGAAACTAAATGTACAAATAGAAATAAAAGGATGCAATAAAGACAGAATAGTAGCACAACATAGGTTGTGCAAGCAAAAAGATCTTTCCAACAGGAAAAGCAGCAGATTTTAGGGAATAGCTGCCTCGTGTGTTAAATGTAACTGACATCATGACCCACATATTCCAGTGACTTAGCACTTAGACAGGCTGCGTTTGTCCTGTGACAGGTTTCCTGCACCTTAAAGCTCTTTGTGAGGAAGGATGCAGCAAACAGAGCAAAAGAGAACAAGTCCCAGGAGCTCCATTATAAGGGGTGCAGATTATGGCATTAATAGCGGTACACTAGGACTTTAGTGGCAACCAAAGTCCACTTTTGGGCCCTTAAGCAAGGCCCTTATCTTGTCTGTGCTCCAGTGGTGCTGTATCATGGCTGACCCGGCGCACAGCTTCTGAGCAAGCAAAGAATTGCACTGTGCTGTAATGTATACAGTATTTGACAAATAAAGACTATTCTATTCAAATTACCAATCTGGAATTATTATTATTACTAGTTTTGCTTTTTTTTTTTATCCTACTATCAAAAACATGTTAAAAATAATTACTGTCATTCATTCATTCATTCATTCATTTTCTCCCGCTTATCCGTAATTCGGGTCGCGGGGGCAGCAGTCTAAGCAGGCCCCCGCCTTCGACTGCTGCCCAATCCTCACAGCACCGTCCCTTACGGTCCCTCCTGCAGGTGGTGAGCCCACTGGAAGGCGGCCCAACGTCACGGACCTTGATATTTCCCTCGTAAGGGACCCCTGGAGCATAGAGGGTTAAGGGCCTTGCTCAAGGGCCCAAGAATGGCAGCTTGGCGATACCGGGGCTCGAACCCCCGACCTTCCGATCGGCAACCCAGCGCCTTAACCGCTGGAGCCACCACTCTCCCATAATTACTGTCAGTAAAATGCAATTGAAAAAAATCTGTAAATGATGGAAACTGTTAAGTGAAAGTGAGCATGCTTCAAAATACAGCAGGTTTGATGTTAACGCCAGAAAGGATATTTCAAAAAAAGGTAAAAAAAAATAAAAATAATCCTTAGCCTTAAAGTCTTAGGCTAAAAAGATATAAAGATCTGCCTTGTAAATTAGACCACCATGGGTTTTTGTGTATGCAAGAGTGTAGATTAAATCTGCAGGTTGTTTATGTGTGTGTGTGTGTGTGTGTGTGTGTGTGTCTCAGACTGTTGCAGTGTTCAGCCACTTTGATGTGTTGGATATTAGTTTATTGATTCTGGGGTTTTTTTTTCCTTACAGGAAGAATTGAGGATTGAGGGGCATGCTATAGAGCTCTGAACCCAACCCTACTGAACACCTTTGGGAATTCAAATCCAAGCTGCCACTGCTGGGCACTTAAGCGAGGCCCTGAGAAAGTTTCTCTGGATAAGGGAGTCTGCCAAATGCCATAAAAGTTATTGTACTTATTATACGAGTGTATATTGTAAAAGTATTGCGACACCTGACTTTTCCGGCCATATGTGGTTCTTTCCCAAACTGTTACCACCAATTTGAAGAGACTTTTTTTCGGACATATTTGGATGCAAATGAAATGATGGTAGCATGAAATGTTCCCTTCGCTTCAACGTGAAACCTGTTCCAGCATGACAATGCCCATGTACACAAAGCCAGCTCTATGAAGACATGCTTTACATGGGTTGAAGTTGAAGATCGCTTCCTATAGATCTCTGACCTTAACACTACTGAACACCTCTGGGATGGATTGGAACACTGACTGCATCCCAGGACCCCTCAAAAGTACACTTGAAATATGTAAAGTGTGATACATAACTAAACAACTGAAAGAAATCATTTAACACTTAAACGCACAGGAGAATATTTCAACATGTAATCATTTGAATTTGTTTTTGAAATATGATGTGGCAAATAACATGATATATTGGAGTCAAAAGTATGTGGACACCAGCCCATAAGATTCAAATGTGCTTTTCTTTTTTTCTTCCTTCTTTTTTTCTTTTTTTTTTTATAAACATCCCATTACCCACATTCACATTTTATTGCTGCTACTGATGTAGGTGAGGGGTGGAGGCCTGGAGTGCAGTCAGTGTTTCAGTTCATTAGAGAGGTGTTCAGTAGGCTTGAGGTCAGAGCTCTATACCAGGCCACTCAAGATGTTTCAAGACTTTCCCTCCAAACCATGTAAATCATGGGTCTTCAACTGCGGGTCTATGACCCCTAGGGGGTCCTCGGCGGTACTGCAGGGGGTCTGCTAGTTAATGTTGAATAACAAATATTTTTGTAAAAAAAAATAATAATAAATCGAAGAAAATATTTATTTTTATTTATTGCGACAAATTATAGTTATATTAAATTTAGAGCTGATGTTCGTGTGAATACATAATAGTCCATATGAGAGCTAAATGAAAATCTATTCAAATAACAACTGTAAACAACTCAATAAATTGTGATTCTTATTGCAAAATATGTTTATGATGATGCATAAATATTTTTGAAAGATTTGAAAATATATGAAAATATACAGACAATGATGCATGTACAACAACATAATATTTCCAATTGTCTTAACATAATAGAACAGAATAGAATAATATATGATGGTGGCTATGTTTGACATATTTTAAATCAGAGGGTCCCTGCCTCATGTCTCTATCGCATAAGGGGTCCTTGACATGAGGAACATTGAAGACTCCTAATGTAAACCATATCTTCATGAAGATGGCTTTGAGCACAGGGGCATTGTCATGCTGGAACAGGTTTTAGTTTGAGGGTTAAGGGTCTTACTCAAGGGCGCATCAGTGGCAGCTTGGTGGTACCAGGATTTAAATTACAGAAAGCCTTAATGTTTTTTCACCAGATGGATACATGTTTGCATAGAGAAGCTGCACAAGTAACGAAACTGTAAGCAACTTTAAGCATGAATGCAATACTATAGCATGCAAATACTTGTAATTGCATACTGACAATAACCCAGAACAACCATTTGCCTTCTAATCTTTTTTCTTTCCTAAATGTAATCCCGCATCCATTACTACACACACACTCACTCAGACACACACACACACACACACACACACACACACACACACTCACTCAGAGAGAGACACACACACAGTCACTCAGAGAGAGACACACACACAGTCACTCAGAGAGAGACACACACACAGTAAGAGAGAGCGAGAGAGAGAAAGAGAGAGACCCCCACACACACTCACACTCACCTCACTCAGAGAGAGACCCCCACACACACACACACTCACTCACTCACAGAGAGACCCCCCCACACACACACAGCACACTCACTCACTCACAGAGAGAGACCCCCCCACACACACACACACACTCACTCACTCACAGAGAGAGACCCCCCCCCACACACACACAC
>NC_139593.1:10647786-10667713 GCF_946808225.1 Silurus aristotelis | reverse complement strand
ACCCACACACACACACACACACACAGTCACTCAGAGAGACCCACACACACACACACACACAGTCACTCAGAGAGAGACCCACACACACACACACACACAGTCACTCAGAGAGAGACCCACACACACACACACACACAGTCACTCAGAGAGAGACCCACACACACACACACACACAGTCACTCAGAGAGAGACCCACACACACACACACACACAGTCACTCAGAGAGAGACCCACACACACACACACACACAGTCACTCAGAGAGAGACCCACACACACACACACACACAGTCACTCAGAGAGAGACCCACACACACACACACACACAGTCACTCAGAGAGAGACCCACACACACACACACACACAGTCACTCAGAGAGAGACCCACACACACACACACACTCACTCACTCAGAGAGAGACCCACACACACACACACACACACTCACTCAGAGAGAGACCCACACACACACACACACACACTCACTCAGAGAGAGACCCACACACACACACACACACTCACTCAGAGAGAGACCCACACACACACACACACACTCACTCAGAGAGAGACCCACACACACACACACTCACTCACTCAGAGAGAGACCCACACACACACACACTCACTCACTCAGAGAGAGACCCACACACACACTCACTCACTCAGAGAGAGACCCACACACACTCACTCACTCAGAGAGAGACCCACACACCACACACACACTCACTCAGAGAGAGACCCACACACACACTCACTCACTCAGAGAGAGACCCACACACACTCACTCACTCAGAGAGAGACCCCACACACACTCACTCACTCAGAGAGAGACCCACACACACTCACTCACTCAGAGAGAGACCCACACACACTCACTCACTCAGAGAGAGACCCACACACACTCACTCACTCAGAGAGAGACCCACACACACTCACTCACTCAGAGAGAGACCCACACACACTCACTCACTCAGAGAGAGACCCACACACACTCACTCACTCAGAGAGAGACCCACACACACTCACTCACTCAGAGAGAGACCCACACACACTCACTCACTCAGAGAGAGACCCACACACACTCACTCACTCAGAGAGAGACCCACACACACTCACTCACTCAGAGAGAGACCCACACACACTCACTCACTCAGAGAGAGACCCACACACACTCACTCACTCAGAGAGAGACCCACACACACTCACTCACTCAGAGAGAGACCCACACACACTCACTCACTCAGAGAGAGACCCACACACACTCACTCACTCAGAGAGAGACCCACACACACCACACACACTCACTCAGAGAGAGACCCACACACACTCACTCACTCAGAGAGAGACCCACACACACACACACACCACACTCACTCAGAGAGAGACCCACACACACACACACACACACTCACTCAGAGAGAGACCCACACACACACACACACACACTCACTCAGAGAGAGACCCACACACACACACACACACTCACTCAGAGAGAGACCCACACACACACACACACACACTCACTCAGAGAGAGACCCACACACACACACACACACACTCACTCAGAGAGAGACCCACACACACACACACACACTCACTCAGAGAGAGACCCACACACACACACACACACACTCACTCAGAGAGAGACCCACACACACACACACACACTCACTCAGAGAGAGACCCACACACACACACACACACACTCACTCAGAGAGAGACCCACACACACACACACACACACTCACTCAGAGAGAGACCCACACACACACACACACACACTCACTCAGAGAGAGACCCACACACACACACACACACTCACTCAGAGAGAGACCCACACACACACACACACTCACTCAGAGAGAGACCCACACACACACACACACACTCACTCAGAGAGAGACCCACACACACACACACACACACTCACTCAGAGAGAGACCCACACACACACACACACTCACTCAGAGAGAGACCCACACACACACACACACTCACTCAGAGAGAGACCCACACACACACACACACTCACTCAGAGAGAGACCCACACACACACACACACTCACTCAGAGAGAGACCCACACACACACACACACACTCACTCAGAGAGAGACCCACACACACACACACACACTCACTCAGAGAGAGACCCACACACACACACACACACACTCACTCAGAGAGAGACCCACACACACACACACACACACTCACTCAGAGAGAGACCCACACACACACACACACACACTCACTCAGAGAGAGACCCACACACACACACACACACACTCACTCAGAGAGAGACCCACACACACACACACACACACTCACTCAGAGAGAGACCCACACACACACACACACACTCACTCAGAGAGAGACCCACACACACACACACACACTCACTCAGAGAGAGACCCACACACACACACACACACACTCACTCAGAGAGAGACCCACACACACACACACACACACTCACTCAGAGAGAGACCCACACACACACACACACACACTCACTCAGAGAGAGACCCACACACACACACACACACACTCACTCAGAGAGAGACCCACACACACACACACACACACTCACTCAGAGAGAGACCCACACACACACACACACACACACTCACTCAGAGAGAGACCCACACACACACACACACACACACTCACTCAGAGAGAGACCCACACACACACACACACTCACTCAGAGAGAGACCCCACACACACACACACACTCACTCAGAGAGAGACCCACACACACACACACACTCACTCAGAGAGAGACCCACACACACACACACACACTCACTCAGAGAGAGACCCACACACACACACACACTCACTCAGAGAGAGACCCACACACACACACACACTCACTCAGAGAGAGACCCACACACACACACACACACTCACTCAGAGAGAGACCCACACACACACACACACTCACTCAGAGAGAGACCCACACACACACTCACTCAGAGAGAGACCCACACACACACTCACTCAGAGAGAGACCCACACACACACTCACTCAGAGAGAGACCCACACACACACACACACACACTCACTCAGAGAGAGACCCACACACACACACACACACTCACTCAGAGAGAGACCCACACACACACACACACACTCACTCAGAGAGAGACCCACACACACACACACACACTCACTCAGAGAGAGACCCACACACACACACACACACTCACTCAGAGAGAGACCCACACACACACACACACTCACTCAGAGAGAGACCCACACACACACACACTCACTCAGAGAGAGACCCACACACACACACACACTCACTCAGAGAGAGACCCACACACACACACACACTCACTCAGAGAGAGACCCACACACACACACACACTCACTCAGAGAGAGACCCACACACACACACACACTCACTCAGAGAGAGACCCACACACACACACACTCACTCAGAGAGAGACCCACACACACACACACACACTCACTCAGAGAGAGACCCACACACACACACACACACTCACTCAGAGAGAGACCCACACACACACACACACACTCACTCAGAGAGAGACCCACACACACACACACACACTCACTCAGAGAGAGACCCACACACACACACACACACTCACTCAGAGAGAGACCCACACACACACACACACACTCACTCAGAGAGAGACCCACACACACACACACACACTCACTCAGAGAGAGACCCACACACACACACACTCACTCAGAGAGAGACCCACACACACACACACTCACTCAGAGAGAGACCCACACACACACACTCACTCAGAGAGAGACCCACACACACACACTCACTCAGAGAGAGACCCACACACACACACTCACTCAGAGAGAGACCCACACACACACACTCACTCAGAGAGAGACCCACACACACACACTCACTCAGAGAGAGACCCACACACACACACTCACTCAGAGAGAGACCCACACACACACACTCAGAGACCCACACACACACACACTCAGAGACCCACACACACACACACTCAGAGACCCACACACACACACACTCAGAGACCCACACACACACACACACTCAGAGACCCCCACACACACACACACACACACTCACTCAGAGAGAGACCCACACACACACACTCACTCAGAGAGAGACCCACACACACACACTCACTCAGAGAGAGACCCACACACACACACTCACTCAGAGAGAGACCCACACACACACACTCATTCAGAGAGAGACCCACACACACACACTCACTCAGAGAGAGACCCACACACACACACTCACTCAGAGAGAGACCCACACACACACACTCACTCAGAGAGAGACCCACACACACACACTCACTCAGAGAGAGACCCACACACACACACACACACACTCACTCAGAGAGAGACCCACACACACACACACACACACTCACTCAGAGAGAGACCCACACACACACACACACACACTCACTCAGAGAGAGACCCACACACACACACACACACACACTCACTCAGAGAGAGACCCACACACACACACACACACACACTCACTCAGAGAGAGACCCACACACACACACACACTCACTCAGAGAGAGACCCACACACACACACACACTCACTCAGAGAGAGACCCACACACACACACACTCACTCAGAGAGAGACCCACACACACACACACACTCACTCAGAGAGAGACCCACACACACACACACACTCACTCAGAGAGAGACCCACACACACACACACACTCACTCAGAGAGAGACCCACACACACACACACACTCACTCAGAGAGAGACCCACACACACACACACACTCACTCAGAGAGAGACCCACACACACACACACACTCACTCAGAGAGAGACCCACACACACACACACACTCACTCAGAGAGAGACCCACACACACACACACACTCACTCAGAGAGAGACCCACACACACACACACACTCACTCAGAGAGAGACCCACACACACACACACACTCACTCAGAGAGAGACCCACACACACACACACACTCACTCAGAGAGAGACCCACACACACACACACACTCACTCAGAGAGAGACCCACACACACACACACACTCACTCAGAGAGAGACCCACACACACACACACACACTCACTCAGAGAGAGACCCACACACACACACACACACTCACTCAGAGAGAGACCCACACACACACACACACACTCACTCAGAGAGAGACCCACACACACACACACACACTCACTCAGAGAGAGACCCACACACACACACACACACTCACTCAGAGAGAGACCCACACACACACACACACACTCACTCAGAGAGAGACCCACACACACACACACACACTCACTCAGAGAGAGACCCACACACACACACACACACTCACTCAGAGAGAGACCCACACACACACACACACACTCACTCAGAGAGAGACCCACACACACACACACACACTCACTCAGAGAGAGACCCACACACACACACACACACTCACTCAGAGAGAGACCCACACACACACACACACACTCACTCAGAGAGAGACCCACACACACACACTCACTCAGAGAGAGACCCACACACACACACACACACTCACTCAGAGAGAGACCCACACACACACACACACACTCACTCAGAGAGAGACCCACACACACACACACTCACTCAGAGAGAGACCCACACACACACACACACTCACTCAGAGAGAGACCCACACACACACACACACTCACTCAGAGAGAGACCCACACACACACACACACTCACTCAGAGAGAGACCCACACACACACACACACTCACTCAGAGAGAGACCCACACACACACACACTCACTCAGAGAGAGACCCACACACACACACACTCACTCAGAGAGAGACCCACACACACACACACACACACTCACTCAGAGAGAGACCCACACACACACACACACACACTCACTCAGAGAGAGACCCACACACACACACACACACTCACTCAGAGAGAGACCCACACACACACACACACACTCACTCAGAGAGAGACCCACACACACACACACTCACTCAGAGAGAGACCCACACACACACACACTCACTCAGAGAGAGACCCACACACACACACTCACTCAGAGAGAGACCCACACACACACACTCACTCAGAGAGAGACCCACACACACACACTCACTCAGAGAGAGACCCACACACACACTCACTCAGAGACCCACACACACACACTCAGAGACCCACACACACACACACTCAGAGACCCACACACACACACACTCAGAGACCCACACACACACACACTCAGAGACCCACACACACACACACACTCAGAGACCCCCACACACACACACACTCAGAGACCCCCACACACACACACACACACACTCACTCAGAGAGAGACCCACACACACACACTCACTCAGAGAGAGACCCACACACACACACTCACTCAGAGAGAGACCCACACACACACACTCACTCAGAGAGAGACCCACACACACACACTCACTCAGAGAGAGACCCACACACACACACTCACTCAGAGAGAGACCCACACACACACACTCACTCAGAGAGAGACCCACACACACACACACACTCAGACACACACACTTACAAATTCACTCAGACACACATACATACACACACGCTTTGCAGCTCCTCCTACCAATGTGGTGTGTGATTGCCTCAAGCCTCCTTGAGAGTTCCTGCAGAGCCATTTCACTCATCTTAACCCACAGGTTAATGGCGAGATGGAAGAGAAGAGAGAAAGAGAGGGAGAGAGTGGGAGTTAGAGCAGTGAAAGAGGATGCTGGTCCTGCTAACGGAGAATGTGCAGAGGAAAAGAACTGAGGGAAGGACACACAGGAAGGAGGGAGAGAGAGAAAGAGAGCGAGAGAGAGAGAGAGAGAGAGAGCAAGAGCGAGAGAAGGGAGCTCGGATGAGGAGGCAGAAACACACACCTCTGCAAAGTCACACTGTGCACACACTGGTTCAGGCTGTGAAAACACACACACCATGAATACTGCACCTATTCTGCGCATCAACTGCTTTGCCATAATGCAGATATTCAGATATTAATGGGGGATTTCTTTCTGTAGGACAGAACACTAACAAATCGTTTTTGCTTTTTGTTATTCCAGGTGACCCGTAGCAAAGCGGATAACCCGTGCTAATAATAGTTCTCCAGCTGGACAGTACAAAATGGGCACATGGGCTACCGCACATCTTTCATTGGTCGAATGCAAAGTATCAGCACTAACTTGTCTGATAATCAGAACACCAGAGCTAGTTTATTAATAGCATGTCAAGATATACGCCATGATTTGTTACTTCTTATAGACCACCACAATGTCAAGTCAAGTCAAGTTTATTTGTATAGCGCTTTTTACAACAGACATTGTCTCAAAGCAGCTTTACAGAAAACAACAGTGAACAATGTATAGAAACATGTTCAGTTTGTTACCTAAAAAAAAAGCCATTTCTTCCAGGAAGCACAGAAATAGTGTCTGCCAAGGTTTCTTTCTTTCCTCTCATTTTTTAAAATCCTTTTTACCCATTAAAGTAGATTTCCTAATACAGTATTCGAAGATTTTCCTTTATATGATTTTATAATTTTTTTAATAAATCGTTTAATATACTAAACTAATACACATGATCATAAAATATGACTCAGGTCACGTTTTTTTGTGCTTGTGTTGGTAGAAAGCAATAAAACAACAAATGACAAATTTGTCCCAAAGATCTTGTAGGTTGATGAACAAAACCAGACAGGAAGCAAACTGTGACACTGGTACTCAGTCTGTACCAGTTTACTGAAAGTTATAGTAGTGTAACTACTACAGGCATTTGTCAGAAGTCAAAATAACTGTGATTGCTTTAATAATGATAGAAAATAAGTGCATTAAAAAGCATAAATGTTTAGTAAACTATCAGCTTTATTATTACTTACGCAGGTGAACGCAGCACGCTGACTCAATTGTTAGGATTGGGCTCCACCATGCGGTCAAACCATGTAACAGCAAAGACATTCCGAATAATCTCCATTAATACTCTGCACATAGAGAAATAGCTGGTTAACATTTAGTGCATGTTTATTTTTACCCTCATTTTTCGTATATTAGAGAAGTGATCGTGCTTCATGTGGAAAGAAAACCAAAACTGATTCATTATAATATGGACAGAGTCACGTGACTTATGAGCTCATTAGGTTGTTCTCAGTGCTGGGAACGAATCTCTGATGTCAGATAATTAAAGCAAGACAAAAGTGCAGACGCGTTATACTGACCTTATATACTATTACTTCACTCTGAATGCACGAAAGGTGTAGCTGTGGGTGGCCTTAAATTTCTGGTTTAAAACAGAAAATGTTTATTTGAAATAATTGACATGACGCACGCACACACAGTGCACGTGATCAAATGTTTTGCATAAAGCCTGCGCTGTAATGATGGTCATGAAGGTCATGAGGTCGACTAATTGGACGCTTTTTATTGGCTGGTGCTAGGATTTTCTGCTCATTTAAAAATCCTGATTGGAAATGATTAACCAATCAGCAAACAAAAAAATGTTTTTACCCCACCCACCCGACCATGATAAAAGTCTTGCTGAAGTAGAAGTTTCATGCAGAAATATGCAGTAGAAATGACAATTACACACACACACACACACACACAGCCTACCTTCCAACTACTGTAGCTACAAAACATTATATTATTGAACAACAAAGCCAGCTCTATGTATATTAGGTGTACATGGGTTGGTGTGAAAGATCTTGAGTGGCCTGCTATAGAGGTCTGATCTCAACCCTATTGAACACCTTTGGGATGAATTGGAACACTGAATACACCCCAGACCTCCTGACTTTACCTACTGTACATCCATGCCTGACTTTACTAACACCCTTGTGGCTGAATTTACACAAGTCTCCACAAGAACACTCCAAAATCTAGTAGAACATTTGCCCTGAAGACTGGAGGTTATTCTAACAGTAAATGTCTAATCTAAATTCCTAATTATAATCTAAGTCTTGTCTAATTTAAATTCTGAGTTGTAGTACTTTTTCTGTGACTAACTACATAATGCACTAGAGAGATGATCATGCCCCCCAAAAAGAATGTGTTCAGAACTATATAGTGTACTAGTTAGTGTCAATAGACTTTGAGTCAATACAGTGCACGAATTAAAATCAATCTGGAAAAAATAAAATCTCTACTGGCAAAGGACGATTGTGAACACAATTTCATGGGTACAAGGAGATTAGCGTTCTTTCTACTCAGGGCTTCCACAGAGCTCATAAAAATCCCTCAGACAATATAATTCCACATTAGCACCTTATACTTAGACCGACTTCAGCCTGTGTGTATAGTCTGTGACAATAAGACAGGATACCTTTAGATAGAAATGTTATTTATTAAAGAATGGCAATGTCTGTTTTCCTCCATTGTATTATATATCTATACATATGTATATAACAGACTCCATTGATGAGAAAGAAGGTTCAAGGGACAAAAAAAATCTAAACCATTTCCTCCTTTCCTCAAGTCGGAAATACAAACCTAAAAATAATAGCGAGAGTAAAACAGTGATAACTGTTACTTGGATGATTGAAATAGCCCATAGTGATCTATAGGAAATCTGCAAAAGAGTGCAACTTTATAAGTCCATCATCTTCAGTCTTGAGACTTGAGGATGAAATCAGAACACTTTTGTAATAGGAAGTTCCCTCTTGTGTCTATGGTGTTACACACTGGTGGCATTCTCCATAGATTCATTTTACAAAGCTGACAGGTTCACAAAGCATTGAAGAGAGCACAGATCTCAGTGTCATTCAGTGTCAGGTTTAAAAAAAAAAAAAAGGTAAATATCTAGAAAGAAAAAAAAAACTCAAAACAAAAAACCAAAAACAAAAGCGCTGCTTTTCTAAATTAAGAATCAGGATTGAAATTGACATTTTCATCGAGCAAAACAGAAGTCACAGTCTTCTAAAAAATAAAAAAAACAATAAAATATCACAACAAAACCAAATACTAAAGAAACTTCTTGAGCAGCTTTGGAATGATCTAGGAAAAGCTTGTGATAGAAGGATAAGATAATAATAATAATATTATTTAAAAAATCCTGGAAGGCTTTTCTTTTTTACCTTGGTTTTAAACTTTTGACTGTGGTGTTAGATGTGAAGCTCACAGGAAAGAAAGAAATGTTCAGCAGAAGATTTCATTGTTCAAAATCTGCTCATTGAGGTTTTTATATGTTTTTATAAAACACTGACAATGACAAGTGGAACAGCCCTGAGCCATGAGAAGGTGCGTGTGAGAGTCATTTTGTCACAGTTGAGAGCTTGATGTGTGTGTGTGTGTGTGTGTGTGTGTGTGTGTGTGTGTGTGTGTGTGTGTGTGTGTGTGTGTGTGTGTGTGTATATATATATATATATATATATATATATATATATATATATATATATAAAAATAAAACCTAATAGAAACATATAGAAAATGTTTATACAAATGAGTGTTCAAATCATTCATTTATATTTGCTTAGATCGATTAAATACATTTTATCGGGTTTAAAACCTAAATTACTACATAACTAAATTTTTATGATGCAATCACAGGTGTGTGTGTATCGAATTTGATTTGGCTTAGAACTCGAAGGGTTTTTCTTGTTTTGTTTTTTTTACATAATTTACTGTCATTCATATTATGATGACCAACAAATGCACTGATGCAGAATTTATAGGGATATAAAATCTCACCACAAGCTGATCCTAGATCATATACTTTCCATTGAGACTGATGTAAAGCTGATTGTATCTGAAGAAAAGGCTTACACAACATTAGATGTATCTGTAGCACCGTGTTGAAATGGTTGCGGATTTTTCTCCACTCTGACCAGGAGAAGTTAAAATAAAGTTAAAAAGCTGTTATTCCCCCTGGAAAATCTTAACTGCCCTTAATATGCAGATATACAGAAAACTTTTGGATTTATTAAAAGACCTGTGACTCTGTGCTAAAAAGCTCCACTCTTCTAAACTCATTTTAGGATTCCCGGGACGTTCGTGTGATGACACATAAGTTATTCGATGATTTATTTTTATTGTGTATTTTATTCACATGAAGTAAGCGCTATACACTGCTCCCTCCAACGTTAGCGTTCTTTTATATAAAAACACATCGACCCTAATTGTAGAAGGAAGCGGAGTTAAATGTTGGAGCTGCGGCGCCCCCTGGTGGCCCCCAGCGAAGGACGCAGGCGAGGGTCCCGGGCTTTGTAGTGCTCGTTGAAGTCGAGCCGGAAGCTGAGGAACTGCAGACTCTCGTCCGAGCTGGTCATGAGCAGCCGTAAGAACTCCTGAACGATGCCCTGTGGGAGGAAGAAGAGGAATGAGCGAGGAGAGAAATCGATTCAAGAAGTATGAACTAGAAATAATACAATTTCTTTACTGTATCAAATGTGGGACATCCTTCATAATTATCATATTCTACTTATTAACATTAACAATAATAATTAAAGGTAATGCAATAAAATAACAATGAAAATAATTTATTACACAATTGTTAGTGTATAATTTATGCATGTCTTTTTTTTTTACACATTTTACCCTTTATTTATTTAAATGTAGCAAACTTGAACATAAAGTAACTAGGAGGTAGAGGGGCTTAGATACATGAATTATACTTTAACCATAACAGTAAATGATTATTATATTATAATTTATATATAAAAGTATATATATTGTATAATATATAAATAAATGTCAGTGAGACAACGGTAACATAATAGAAATGTCATAAGAAAACTGTGAAAAAAGGAATACAAATACAACCCTCGTTCACTCGTTCATCGGTTTTTAAGTAATTGCCCCCCTTGTGTGTGTGTGTGTGTGTGTGTGTGTGCACGCTACCTGGTAGAAGTGTGTGAGTAGTCTGAGCTGAGAACACATTTTTGGTATAGTGTCCTTAAACTCCTGCACTCGTCTGTTCTCTGCTGCTTCCTGTTCTGCGGTCACGCCCCAATCGCCCTACACAGAACACACACAGCACACACCTCACGTCGATTAAAAACAAACACACCAAAAAAACATTTTAAACATTTTGAAACATTTAAATGCTTCAAATGGAAATAAAGACTTCTGATGAACCTGAACACTAACAGCAAACGTTTGTCAGTTGACTCAAAGTCCAGGTGGACTTGTGTGGGAAAATCATGACAACCTCGTATCTCTGGTATGTCACGGTCGCATAATCATAATGATGTGACAGCTTTGTGTGTACGGCCAACAGGATAAGTGTAAACATAAATAAACACAAATACATAAATGCAAGTGCTTTTAAAAAGTAGTGTCTCCTGAATTCCTGAGCTCATCACTTGATGGTATTGTAGTAACAACTATTCAACATGCTATAACTACACTGACAGTACCACCAGTCAGCCAGTACTATACCAGTCAGCCAGTACTACTGGTCAGAAGCTCAGGAGTTTAAATCCCAGCACCACCAAGCTGCCGCTGCTTAGCTCTATATAGTCCTTACACCTTAAATGCACAGTTGCATAAATTAGATAAATGTAAGTCACTGTGGATAAGGGCTGCCAAATGCAGTAAATGTCAGTTTAGTGAAACTATGAATAATGACAAACAACAGACTGTTATTATACATTTATAAACAGTATATATATTTTCACTAGTATCTTGTTAATACTGTTAGGAATACTTTTGTATAAACGGTCATTAAAAATTATATACTGTATTTTCCTCTGTTCCTCAAATCCACATCAAAGTATTTTCCTGATTATCCTCATTATTATTATTATTATTATTATTATTATTATTATTAACTGTAACTTCTGTGTTAAAATTACAATCAACTGCAGGAAAAAAAAAAGAATCAATCCATCTAAACTCATCTGAGGCCTTCTGACTGACAATGTCAGATTTGCTTTATACTTACTGGTGTGCAAAATTTCATCTCCCTTATGTAGAGGCGTAAACAATTTAATAAGTTATTACTTACGAACTATTTATGCTTCAGCATTCTATTTTTGAAGATTGTTCTATTGTAGGATTTTCAAAAAGTCCACAGTTAAAAAAACTTGATGATTTGCTGAATATTATAAATAATTTAGCAAACAAAACAAAAATATTTTTTGAATGTTCGATATATAATAACTATGATTGTGTTTTCTGAACTATATTTATTAAGGTATTAAATATGCCATGTTTTTACTACAAACATATAGACAAAATATAGAGGTACGTCATTTAGAATACAAACGTAAATAACAGATCCACAAAACTATTAATAGGTGATTTATGTCAAAATAGTTCACAAACAGCTCTACGTGTTAAACAAACTACAGCATCAAAGGCAATGTTGTGTTATTCATGAGTTGATAACGTTTTTTAGGTTGGATTACATTTGCCAGAGGTGACTATTTTTCCACCGATCAATATTATCCATCCCAAGTATGTAAAAAAATGATTGCTTTTGCTATTTCATCCTCTTTCTGTCTGAGTGTAAGCAAAACTGAATTTGTTTACTCAGAAGCAGCCTGCAGATCACATCAGGTTTAAAATTAGGTGCTTGTCCTCTCATTTAACTGCTAATCATCTTTTTAAGATCCGACAATATCAATTATGTTGCTTTTATTATTTTATAAGACTGCCGCCTCATTTTTTCCGGTATTACTGCATGTGTGCAAGACCGAGGAATATGTCCTTATTATTTTCTGATGCTCATTTCTAAGTTTCATTGACTAACCTGTAACGCTGTTGCCAAGAAAATTAAAAAAGCACAAGTTTTGTAAACCTGTCTGTGCTTATATGATTTCTGTTGCAACTGGAGTTAGTGAGTGAGCAGTTGAGAGCTCAAACGTCAGAGGAACCTCATCCATATTTATGATGTGATGCGGTCTGATTCAGTGGAAGAGCGTCTGATTTAATATAAAGAGTTTCATTGGTTCACCTGAACCCGTTCAGCAATTTCATTGGTCTAATGTTATGGGGCTCATTTTTTGGCTTTGAAGTTTGTGAAACTGGGAAAAACCCAGGGAAAATCCATATATTAGCCGCTTCGCTATTTAATACGGAATATTAAAAAACAGCTTGGCTACCTTTTATTTACTTTTTGGAAATGCTGAATTTTAAATTAAGGCCACCATGCCAACACTCATTCCTTTTATACTTAAAAAATGGGTACAGCTGCACTTAAGGAAGGTAGATAATATGTTAAAAAAAAGCAACAATGTTAATGTAAGTTCATTCTAAAGCAAGATATCAATCTTTAATCTGGTGTGAACAGACGGCTCAATTCGGATGAATAAATAAGTAAACCTGACACCCAGAGTGAATATTCTGCAGAAGATCAATAGTAAATTCACCACAAAAGCTCCGGACAACAATAAGAAATGACTTGAATACATCTATTATAGTCCTGAAACACTTCTCATCTTTCAGCTTTAATTTTTTTAATAAATTAGGAAAAGATTAATAAATAAACAAGGAAAATTACACTAGATTCTGGTACCTTCGATTCAAAGGGCTCGAGAACGACCTTGGCATAAAAAAAGAAAAGGGAAACAACCTTACACAGCACTTTCAAGCGGGTCTGCAATGTCCCTCGTCCACTTCATGCTTTTCTTCCCCCATCGACTGCATCATAAATTAGCCTTCACTTTGGCCTTTCAGCTCAGAACTACTCATTACCCGTACGACTTCGCCAACATACTTACCTGAAAACCTTTTACAGTTACGCTTCCTCACTCTCACACGCTGCCAATAAAATAAAAATTAAATAAAAAACAGTACTCTTCGCATGTTTTTA
Organism: Silurus aristotelis; assembly: GCF_946808225.1. Classification (NCBI taxonomy): domain Eukaryota; kingdom Metazoa; phylum Chordata; class Actinopteri; order Siluriformes; family Siluridae; genus Silurus; species Silurus aristotelis. The sequence goes on along the minus strand of NC_139593.1, from coordinate 10,652,926 downwards.
TAGCTCTCTTTCCTGAAGCGCAGAAATCGATGGCTACAGAAAACTGACACCAGAGCTTGTAAAAAGGGCGTTTTTTTAAAAACCGCTGGCTTTCCAAACAAACTAAATGAGACCTTCGATATAAGTGGAGCACTCTGTCTTCTCAGGGGAGAGAGGGGTACAAAGAGCTCAGAGCAATGGCCTTGGTGTGTGTGAGAACTGGTCACTGTTTTAGAAATACGCATTGATTACCTATTGACAATTCTTTATTCACCATAAAGCCAACTCGAAATCCCATCCTGACCCTAATCTCTGAAGCGTGAGGGTCACTGATGATGTGCACGTTTAACGGTGCAGCAAACAATATTTCATGTTGATGTCTCGCAGCTTGTCACAAGACAACAAAACAGGAAGTGTTGTATTTGTATCTGAATTGTAGAGATGTTTAGTTCAGGAGTCTAGAAATCCAAATCCATTGTATGATCTTAAGTAAAATACACTATATAATGTAAGGGGACACTTAGATTTTCCAGCTATATGTGGTTCCTCTCCAAACCGTAACCACAAAGTTGGAGGTACTCAGATGTATAGGATGCAGGAGCATTACATTTTCCCTTCACTTAAACTAGGAGACCCAAACCTGTTCCAGCATGACAATGCAGCTGGTTTGTAAGGGTTTCAGTGGAAGATCTTGAGTGGCCTGATTATGATTGTAGTTAATGTCAACAGTCTGCTACACTGACTCAGGGCTACAGTTTGCATCTGTTTACCATCACTGCACACCTCGACATCGTTAATCTGTAATAAATGGACATTCGGTGCCACCCAGATGAGGATGGGTTTCTCTTGAGTCTGGTTCCTCTCAAGGTTTCTTCCTTATGCCATCTCGGGGAGTTTTTCCTTGCCAAATTTCACTAAGCAATTTCTGTTTAGATTTCGAGCATGAAACCTGCTGTTTAGTCACGCCCTCTTACACACCCTCACTCTGATGTAATGTTTCAAAAGGACACATGCCAACATCTCCAGATGTTTTCTAAAGTGATGTATTTATGAAGTCATACTCGTGGGAGATTAATTGTTGGACTTATTAGTGAAAAGTGTTTTGTCTTTGTGTAACTGATGATTCAACTCTCGTTCTCTCTGTACCTCTTCCTCTCTGCGTTTCTTGTTGTCCTTGTATTGCGCTCGGAGCTGCAGTTCCTCCAGGGCTGAGCGGTACAGAGTGTTCTGAGCATTCTGGAACTCGATGATCTGGTCAAACACTGCCCGCAGCTGGTTCAACAGAGACTGCGCTCAGAGAAGAAGGGAGAGAGAGAGAGAGAGAGAGAGAGAGAGAGAGAGAGAGAGAGAGCGAGAGATCACTATTCGTTTTTTCCTCCCCATTGATGTCAGTCACACACTGCTGATGTCTAGACTGTCAAGTTAATGTCCTTAAATTAAGTGTTTCATCCTTGTGTGTGTGTGCGTGTATGTGTGTGTATGCGTGTGCGTGTGTGTTTGTTTCTTACCCTGCTGTTGGAGTCCAGGAGGCAGCGAGAGATGATTGTGTCGAGAAAAACCTCATGGGCTGCTATAATGTGATCCAGATCCTGAGCCTGCTGCACTTTATTCCACAGCTCATCCCACGAACACTCCAACACCTGCACACATGGCACAGTCACATAAGCACAACACAGTCACACAGACATACAGACATACAGCAAGGACGAGACAAACAGAGACAGAGGGGATGACACACAGACGGAGACATAAAAAGTGAAAGACAGACAAATAGAGATGCAAACAAACTAGAGAGGAACAAAGAAATCCCACGAGACATTGAGAGATAAAAAAAAAGAAAGAGTGTGAGGAAAGAGTGAACGTGAGAGGAAGAGAGAGAGACTGGTAATGAGACAATAAGAGAATGAGAAAAAGAGAAAGTGAATGAGAGCAAATGAGAGCGCGAGAGACAATGAGAAAGAGATAGAGAGAGACAGCAGGAGGTAGGTGAGAGTACGAGAAAGACTGTGTGAGACTGGCCTCAAATGTGATGTAGTACTGCATCTGGTGAATGAAATGGACCATCTCTGAAGCCAAGATGTGACACTGATGCAGCACTCCAGACAGCTCTGTGAACACACACAGACACACACATATGTGGTTATAGTAGGAGTTTATAGTGCAGACACAGACAGAAAAAAACCAAAAGAAAGTCCGAGTTGTCAGTATTGCTGAGGGGATTTGGCCGTGTGCATGATGTATGCGTGTGTGATGTGTGTATGATGTATGCGTGATGTGTGTATCAGTGCACTACAGCACTAACCCGGCATGCTCTTGAGCAGCTTGGCGTTGCACATCTGGCTCTTCCAGATGTCAGTCAGGATATACTCCATCCGCTTGGCTCTCCACAGGAAGTTGAACACTCGCAAGTAGTGGCTCATACACTCTCGAGTGAACACCTGTCGCACGGAGAACACATAAACACACGGCGGCACGCACACAGCCCGATATAGCCGCTCGTTTCCGTCGGCAACAGAAAAACAAACATGTGACTAACAAACTGATATAAGAGCAGACTGTTTATTCTCCACCACAGCGATGATGAGGAGGAGGATGACAAATTATAGCGACAAGAACATTCCTGGAGTAAAGCTTCAGAAAAAAAAGCCTGTCATATGAAATGAAGTTCGTTACCGTGGCGATTGGTCCATCAACATGATAGTCCAGGCTGAAAACATCCCAACCTGTGTCACCTGGAGACACCTGGAACAGGAAAGTGTGATGAACACAGGAACATGCAGTAATCCTGAACACACACATACACATCCTCCCATACACCAGAGGTGTACAAGCTCAAGAAAAGGCAAGAAAAATGAGGAAGGAAGGAAGGAAGGAAGGAAGGAAACCAAAAGAAGGAAAGGAAAGCAAGAAAGAGAAAGAGGGCGGAGAAGGAATGAAAAGAAAGAAAAGAAAGATGAGGAAAGAAAGATGAGGAAAGAAAGAAAGATGAAGAAAGAAAGAAAGATGAAGAAAGAAAGAAAGATGAAGAAAGAAAGAAAGAAAGAAAGAAAGAAAGAAAGAAAGAAAGAAAGAAAGAAAGAAAGAAAGAAAGAAAGAAAGAAAGAAAGAAAGAAAGAAAGAAAGAAAGAAAGAAAGAAAGAAAGAAAGTGGAACGGCGGAAAGGAAGGAAGGAGAGAAAAAATGCAAGGTAAAGACAGAAAATTACCCAATGAATAAATGTAGAGAAAAAAAGAACGAAAGAACAAAAGAAAGAACAAAAAAAAGATAGAAAAGTTGGAAGGGAAGAAAAAAAATAGAAAGGAAAAAAGGAAGAAAGAAACGGGGGGGGGGGGGGGGGGGGGGGCATAAAGAAAGAAAGGAGGAAAAGAAAGAAAATATTTCAAGGTAAAGACAGAAGATTTACCTAATGGATAAATGTAGAGAACAAAAAAAGAATGAAAGAAAGAAAGAGAAAGACAGAAGTAAAACAGAGGGACTGAAACGGTGACGCCAATTTATAAATAAATTGGAAAAAATATTAAAAACAGAAAATAACAAATATTTTAAAGACAAAAAGATATAATATACATGTAAATAAAGAATTAAATAAATCGTATTAGAGTGTGAAGAGAAGCAGGGTGTAGGATTGAGACCTCCAGCAGCCGGACGTCGAGTCTCTTCAGGATGTCAGGACTGTCGAACTGAGCATTAGTTGCTCGGACGGCCGTCTCCAGGATGCCAGTCAGGTTGTGTTGGTACAGCGTGGTGGCAGCACGGACCAGCTCCGGCCTGAGACAACACACAGCCACATCACAGATAAGCTGCTCATCTTTAGAAAGCTACAATTTCACCTGTTTATATACGCGCGTGTGTGTGTGTGTGTGTGTGTGTGTGTGTGTGTGCGCTAACTTCAGCAGGTCCATGAGATGTCTGATGAAGTCTCCTTGTCCCAGCAGCAGGTATCTCCTCATGGCCTGCAGGTGCTCGAGCAGTTGGTAATTGTTATTGAGCACATCCAGCAGGTATTTACTGGTCTCGAAGTACGCAGCGTCAATCTTACTCTGGAACGCACCCTCAAGATCGGTGAACAGCTCAGCCGCTGGAAGAAACACCACCAAAAACATGATAAGAAAGAGAGAGCAGTCACTCACCGAGCTGTCAGCTGTAACCCAGTTCATATACAAACACCGCTGCATGACATCACACCCCAATTCAGTCGCTATAGCTACAGTATCCCAGACAACTGTCCCTACGGGTTCAAATAAATTACTAATAAAATGGAATTGAAGAAAATCTGAATATCAGCCTGCTTTAAGAATCTCGTGAGTAAAAAAAAAAAAAAGAAAGAAAGCAAGAAAGAAAAGGAAAAAAATGGAAAGTAGAAGTAAGAAGGTGCAAAAAAAACCCAAAAAACATTGATCCATAAAACAAAAAATAAAGCCTTTACACAGTGTGAATACACAATGTTTATAATTTGAATATAATATAAATATATATATATAAAAACTATAGAGCAACGGGAATGATGATGGAAAGAGAGAGAGGGCGGGAGGAGGGAAAGAGACCTCTGGAAACATACACAAGGTCACAGGCGGTGCATTAACTCATCTGCGCTAAATTCGGATAACGTCGATACACACGCTAAACACAACCGCCACTCCCCCTCCCAGATCAATCCCTCTCTCCCTATTTCCATCCATCGCTAACCCCATCTCCCCCTCTCTCATCTCATTAGCGGTGCATTCGCTCCTATTCTCAGAGGCATTAGCGTGCGCTTTTACCGTCTTTGGGTGAGTCGGCAGATTTGGAGGCAGGCAGGATTTTGCCGGGCGGCGTCCTGTCGTGGCACACCTGATGCAGGAAGTTGATGGACTTGCCGATGAGCAGGACCTGGTGCGAGATTGGATGAGAAGTTAGGGAATGACATGGCGTAAGAGGTAGGAGGGCGAGGGAACGGTGTGTGGAGAGACATTGAGAGAACACTGAGACACTACACACGACTGACATGAGATTCTCAGCTATGCCATCTTAGCCATTCACTCTCAAGGTGATGTGTCATGGCTGACCCTGACCCCAAATAAGACACATGAAGGAAAACATTTCATAGCACTGTACACACACACACACACACACCTACCTGTCTTTCTTTCTTTTCTTGCCTGTCTGTCTTTCTCTCTTCCTT